>NC_080026.1:84076049-84379079 GCF_030020395.1 Manis pentadactyla
GTATTACACCACCAGACAAAAGAAGGAAAAATTCTTAAATGGAAAGAGTGTGCAGGGGGCCCCCCACAGATCAGCTCTGCTCCCTTCTCTCTGCTCTTCACCCTGGGGAGGCTCCCAGGTGTGGGCTCCATTCACCCAGCTCCTGGGCCCTGTGGCCTCCCATGGGGTTCGGCCACAGAGGTGCCCTGCCATGCCTGGAGGGAGTGAGGGCAGATATTTATTTCCTGTTCTTTCCTGTGAGTTTCCTCAAGGCTGTTGGTGTCAGTCTAAAAGGGGTCACTGCCACTGGTAGAAGGCTTTGTTCTGATCCTGGTAACCACTCCCTCCCCACATTGTTCCTTTGGCCTAGGAGTGTCTATAGCTGTCCTGCTGTGAGCTAGGTTCCTGTACTATCTCTCTCTTACTGTTCCTCTACATCCCCCCGACAGCTTTGTCATTAGTCCCTTTGTAAAATCCTTCTTGGATTATCATTACTCAAGTATTCCACCTATTTCCTGTAGGGATCCTGATACAAAGTCCCTGCAGTCTAGCTAATTTAGCTTTATGAAATGCTCACTGCATTGTCTTAATTTTTTTCATTTCATGGCTGGCCAGTGAAAGCTTCATCTTGCTGACCCACATCACCATTCAGCCCTGCCTGGCTTTGTTGGACCTCTGATTGGCCACCACATGCTTATAGAGTGAAACGGTTTTACTCATGCTGCCTATGTTCTGTTAGCAGAACCCAACAATGTGTAGCAGGGAGAGTGATTGGGCAAATGGGTAGGTGCCTTGAATTGCAGGTGTCTGCGGGAGGCTTGAAAGGGGAGTGGCAACCCAGCTAGGCCCTATCTGCCCCTTGCCTAAGTCCATTGGTACATCTGATAGGCACACATGCCCATCAGAGTGATGTGGTTGCTACTGGTTGTTATAAAAGTTGATACTTAACAGCTTTTTTCATTTTTAGTTTCTATCTTGATGAAAGTTCCCACTCTTATGGAACCAGTTGGATTATTATTTTGATTTCACAATTTACTTAGCTAACATTAGCTATTGATATGTTTTTGTGTTTCCTACATTTATCACATTTCAATTGTTATAAAGAACATTTAAAAAATACAGAATGTTCAGGAAAGATTGAGGTGAACATACTACTATCCCAATCTCATTCCATCCTCTCTGATACTGCACTTAATGTGTTTATTATCTTCTATTAAAATTGCTGAATTATAGCTCTCCTCAGCAATGATCTGTTATTGGTTATTACCACATGGTGTTATGCAGAAAGTTCCATTCATGTTTTCTCTCCTGAGGAATAATATATAGTAAAGATACAGGTTCAGCTGTGTTTAATAGAGACCCAGTTAAAGCTGCTTAAATAAGTTAGGAGTTCAAAATCTCTCTAGTGCCATAGCCTAGAGGTAGGTGGTACAGGGCTAGTATGGTGGGTGTGCTCCATGAGGTCATCTAAGGCCCCAGCCTTTCATCTATTTCTCCTGAGAGATTTGCTCTCATTTTATAGCCCAAAGGAATATCCATTCCTTTTGAGGCCATGAGGTGGAAGTTGCACACATCACTAATACTCACATACTATGGGTCAGAACTTGGTCAAATGGCTGCACCTGCCTGTAAAGGAAACAGAAAAAAAATGGTGCCTTTGTTCTATGCCCATCAAATAATTAGTTTATTATTAAAGAAGAAATGAAGAATAGATATTGGGCAAAAGCTAGGCACAATTTAAGTGTTATAAATTCCCCTTATGTCAACTAAGATTTATTTTTAGACATACGCCAAATGGGCTGTGCAGTTCCACTGAGTGGGAATTGACGGTGTGACGTCAAATTGGCAACAGGGAATTAGAGTCTAGATGAATTTTTGGAACCAGCTGTAGATTGTAGTCATGGATTTAGAGGTGAATATTGGAATCCTGTTGGGGAATGATTTCTTCCAAGAGTAATATATAGAGGAAGGAGACCTGGATCCAGACTGCATCTAAGGATACATGTTTCCTACATTTTCCCAGTAGAGAGATGAAATAAGGAAGAAGAGAAATTGAACAAAGCAATGAATTGTGGAGGTGGTAGGTGTTCTTCATGGGTCCATTAAGTATCTGCACATCTTGTGAGCTGAGCCACTGACTGCCTTTGTTCTGGACTGCCTTTTCAAGGATGTTTATATAGTGAATGGCTTTGGAAGAGAGAGCTAGTGTTTTTCTCCAAAACGAAACACAGGCATGCTTACTGATCATTATTAAAAATGTGGGTTTCCTGTGCTCAGGGTCCTTCTCCTATATGCACCCTACATATATAGGTATCATCCAGCCATCTTTGCATTGCACTTTGGGAATTAGGTAAAAGAACCAACACAATTGCAGGTACTTTCACTGTAGCTATTGCTGTGAGCAATAAGCTATCCTTTGTCTCTGACCTGGAGTCTTGTGTCCTCTGCCAGCATCCATGAAACTGGCAAGGTAACTTGGTTTGAAAGAAGAGTAAAAACTCAGACTTTTCATAGTTCTTAAGAAGAGGGAGCATTTGTAGTCAAAGGTGGGGTTGTTTATTATTAAATGCTACCAATAAGTCAAGGAAAATGAAGAATAAGAAAAAGCGGTGGTTTAGTAACATAATACACTGGTTCTCAAAGATTTGGATTCAAGAACACTTATACTCAAAATTATTGAGGACCCCAAAGAGCTTTTGATTATGTGAGTTGTATCTATTGATACTTACTGTTAGAAATTAAAATTGAGAGATAATTAAAAATACTTAGTAATTTATTTAAAAATAAAAATATGACATCCATATGCAAAAAAAACAATATCAAACTGACTTTTACACCTTAAACAAAATTAAGTCCAAATGTATCATACTTCGAAATGTAAAATTATAGATCTTTTGGAAGAAAACATAGGATAAATTATTTGTGACCTGGGACTAGGGAAATAGTTAACAGATATAACAGTAAAACCATAATTTGTAAATGAAAAAAATAATTGACCAATCGGACTTGATCAAACTTTAAAACATTGCTCTATGGAAGACTAAGAAAAATGAAAAGACAAGCAAGCCACAGACTGGGAGAAAATATTTCCAAACCACACACTTGACAAAGGACTTGTATCCATCCAGAAGGTATAAGAACTCTTAAAACTCAGCAGTTAAGACAATAAACAACACAGTTTTTAAAATGAGCAGACTTAAATACACACACTTCACTAAAAAGGATATATGGGTGGCAAATTAGCACCTGAAAAGATGTTCAACATCATTAGTCATTAGGGAAATGAAAATTTAAAGCACGATGAGAAACCACTACATACTTATTAGGATGGTAATAATAAATTAATTAACAATGACATTATCAAATGCTGGTAAGGATGAAAACAGCTGGAAGTCTCATAGGTCGCTGGTGGGAATGCAGACTGGTGAAGCTACTCTGGAAAACAATTGGGCAGTTTCTTTAAAATTAATATATACTTACCATATGACTCAGCAGTCACTCTCCTGGGTATTTACTCTAGAGAATTGAAAGTGTATGTTCACACAAAAGCTTCTTTGTGAGTGTTAATAGCAGCCCTATTTGCAGTCACCAACGTTAGAGAAAACCCAGTGTCCCTCAACAGATGAATGGATAAAAAATTTGTGACACATCTATACCATGGGATACTACTCAGCAATAAAAAGAAACAAGCTATTGATACATGTAGCAACATGGATGGATCTTAGAGGCATTATGCTGGGTGAAAGAAGTCTCAAAAGATTTCATACTATGTGATTCAGCTTATAGGACATTTGAAAAAGAGAAACTATATACCAAGAAAAGATCAGTGGAAGCCATGTGTTGAAACTCAGAACTGTACACAAGGAGATTGTACTGCAAGTTAATTTAAAAAAAGAAATGAAAATAGCATTATGAACCCATTATGAAAATTTAACACATTTTTATGAACACTAACTGTATTTTCAAACACAAAAATTTAGTAAAAACAGTGGCATTGTTTTACATTTTTATAAATCTCTTTACTGTCTGGCTTAATAGAGACTGCTGGATTCTTTTATTTGCTTCTGCATTCATTTTGTTGCCACACCATATGTCATACAGTCTCTGGAAAACCCCACTACACACTTGAAAGAGAAGAAGAGTGAAAAAAGCAAATAATGTCTTGGTATTATTATGATCATTGTTTTTACTCTATGAGCCGCCTGAAAGTCTTGGGGATTCCCCAGGGTCCCTGGTCCATACTTTGAGAAACATTGATACAATACACTGTCCCAAATTTCAGTCATTTTCATAGTATCCTGACTCTTTTTTTCCATACCCACATGTGCTCTGTCTACTTAATGGTTTTGTTCGAATTGGACCCTTTTTTTAAAACTTAAATTAATTTAAAGAGGAAACTTTCTATTATCTCCTGTAAATGGAAAACCAGTATCACTCTCCCATAAATGGAAAGTAACCACAAAAATAAATAAGCAATGAGTAACTTATTAACAAAATATTTACACGTGAACTGTCTAAACTCATCTCTTCCTGGTACACTTTGCAGAACACCAAGGCAGGGGAGTAATGACGAAGAAGCAGTAACTAACTATGACATATCACTTCAGTTATGGTCACCCACTGAATCCTTGAAGTGACCACCACAGATATTATTATCCTTTTTCCAAGCATATGCAGAAAAACAACTGAAGCCCACAGAGGTTAAAGAAGTTTCCCAGTGTTCTGCTTCAAATAAATCGTAGAGCTGGGATTTGAACCTGGGCAGTCTGGCTCCAGAGTCCAGGATGAGCTCTGATTTATGACTTCTTTGTTAGATGATCTCCTCTGACTGGGAGGATTCCATGATTGAATAAGCTGTTTTTGTACAGCGGTACACACGAAATCCAAAGTACAGATATAGGCAGTTAAAAAAAATGATGAAAGGAGATATGGACTTAGATAAAGTCTCAACACAGCTTACATAAATATTGATTAGGAGCTGGGTTAATTGAAAAGCCAAGGTACATTAATAAAATAACAAAGTGTATTTCTTAGTGTTCCCTTTGTGTTAGAGTAAATCAGCAATATTTATCCAGTGCTAATTCTCAGTTTGCAGAGAGCTAATGTAATCATGAGATGAGCTTATTGAAATTCTTTTCTTAGACTTAGAGACTTACCCAAGAATGGTGAGTATTAGGAACTTTAGTCAGCACTTGCTCAGAATAGTAAATACAAGCATGTGATTTATGCCATTGTGTGTACAAAGTAATGTTTCCTGAGACATTTTCTATATATATGTTGGCTATTTTGTTTTTTTGGTTTGGTTTGTTGTTTCCCCCTCCTTCACTTATCAGATTTCCTTCTAAGTCTTGGCATTTGACAATGTTGCAGGGCCAGTTTCTCTGTGAATCCGCAGTAAAACATACTGGTGGTTTCACAATTAATCCAAACTTGGGTTTATGGCTTATCCATGTTTATGTGAACTCTTCCATTTGTTTTTTTTGTATGTGCATATATTCAGAAGGTCTGTTTCAGAGAGAGAGAAAGGGAGGGAGGACAAAATCTATAGATTGAATTTTGAAAGATAGACTTATTCATCAGTGACATCATAAGGGTTGTATTTTCTCTTGGTTAATAAACTGTTTGGCGGGCGTTGTAAGAGCTAGTCATGCCATTTCTTGGAAAAGATCTGAAGTAACCGGTAATTGAAATGGTAATCATTTAATCTTTAAGCTATTTGAAAGTAACACTCATCTCCAAACTTGTCTCTTCTAGAAAATCATATTTGGTAAAATTATTGCCAAATTCCGTCTTTGCTAATTTTGAGAATCATATACTATGATAATTATTTTCCAGTATATTCTAAACTTGATTTTTGGTGTGCCCTGTCCAGAAGCTGTTCCCATATGCTTTGAAACAATACCCAGCCTAAATTTTTATTCTGCCATTTAATAATCACCATGTAATAGCTATAAAATGCGTGACAACTACAGATCTTTTATTTCAAGAGGATGGTGTAGTGAATCTGAATGACACTTTGTAATATGCCCCATTGTTTATAAAGCATTGAAATTTTTTTTTCTTAAGCAGAGAATAAAAAGTTTCCACTTTGTCTCCCATTTAGTGGAAGTTCGTATTTAATCATGATAAGAGAAAGGATTCCATTACAAAAGTCTTACTTTTCTTTTCTGTTAGAGTATTTATTTTGCTGCTACCTAACAAGCTTTCTTCTCATAAGCAGTTTGGAACTGGATGAGGAAAAGTGAAATTTTAGATCCTACCCTAAAACATTTTTAAAAACTAAATCCAGGGCTTCTTATGTGTTAGTTTATCTTAATAAACCCTTTTTGGTTTGCTTTGGAGTACTGTGTGTGTGTGTGTGTGTGTGTGTGTGTGTAGGTGGGGGAGAAGGAGGAAAGAGTCATGTTTAACAGCAAAATTAGCCAAAATCACTTGTGAATTCCTTTTGTTTAATAGCCTAGAGACATCTTCCTGTTGTTGTTTTGTGAAAAATATTTCTAAGATTTTGTAAGCTTAGGGGTTTTCACAGCTAAGCTTTCTTCAGAAATGTGGAATAAAAGAAATGAAAGAAGTCAGTTCAAGTTGAAATGTCAAATGTTTCAAATAATTTAACTTAAAACCTAGTGAGATGATCTTCTGAAGCCTTGTCCAGAGAATCTTCGGGTAGGAGAGGCCTTCCTTTGTTCCATGTATGGATATCTATTAAGTATCCTGCTCGGTTAATTCTAAGTTAGAAAAGTTGGTTCTTTCCTGGAAGCAATTAGAGATGTTTAAAATTCAAATTTATGATCCATAGGAGAAACTTAAAGTTTCATCTAGTTTACTTAGATTCAAAGGCATTCTCCTCACTCGCCCTCTTGACTCTTACCCCATATGTATTAAAAGAAAAAAATCAGTTCATTTCTGAACTTACAAAGTTTTAAAGAAACATGAGAATGTGTAAGTTTCTTTCAGTGGGAAGCTCATAACATTTATGAAGTATTTCTTTTGGGATTACATCACAGTTTTATTTAATTTTTAGGACAAAAGTTAAATTCAATATTTGCGTATAAGCCAAGGGAAAATGTACCATAAACATAGGAATTTGGGGGTGAGTCAGAGTTCCAAGAATCCCACATTTACTTAGACCATTTACATAGAGACAGGCTAACCATTAGTCATCTAGTTCTCACTTTTTACTTTTGCAATTAATTGCACCTAAAAATTAGTTTTGCCCAAGTGGTCAGATAGGCAGAATGGGGGCTTTGGCAATTAGCATTAAAAATGGCTATTGGAATTACTGCCCAATTTTTGGACACATTCTAATCATATAACAAATATATCCTACAAATTACTCCTCAACTAGACAACTGACAGTAAAAAACCATTGAAATAAAGAGAGTTACAGAAGATTCTCTGTCACTGAAAAACACATACTCTGCTTGCATAAGATGAAACCATTCAAATAGCATTTCACATGGGCTTTGTTGAAAACTTATCATTTTACCTCAGAACCACAAATAATGTTTTTTTTCTTCCCCAACCACCTCTGTAGGATGAAGTCATTGCTGTTTCCGAAAAGGTGATCGTGAAGCTCGAAGACCTGGTCAAGTGGGTGCATTCTGATTTCTCCAAGTGGAGATGTGGCCTGCAGGCTGGGCCAGTGAGCACAGAGGCCTTGGGAAGGAATGGCCAGAAGGAGGCTCTGCTCAAGTACAGGCAATCAACCCTAAATAGTGGACTCAACTTCAAAGACGTTCTCAAGGAAAAGGCTGACCTTGGTAAATATAATTTGTATTTCTAAATCTAATGTGTGGGTGTATACAGTAACCTACTTTTTTTGTTGTAGATTTTTCTGGAAACCCTGTCATGTGTATATAATTTTATGTACATATAAAATCTCTTTAACCTCAATAGGGCCTGGGAATATGGATGGACAGATGATTGGGTATGTAAGGGATGGATGTTACCTATTGGATCACAGGACCTCTTATCTGTGAAGCCCTGTGCTGGAAACTGACTGACAGAACATGGGGTCTTAGGCAGCCTCCAGTTGGTTTCAGGCATAAGACTTCATGAGGGCACCTAAAATTGATTAATGAATAATTTGAATATTTGTTGTAGATAGATTTAGTGACATCTATTAATGCATGTCAAAATTTCATGTTTGACGTTGGGTGGAAAGCCAAGTGAGGAAGAGATGAGTGACTTGTGGTGGAGCAGAAAGCAATGTCAAAGCAGGGGGAGCCATTGGTTGGCAACTCACGGCGTAGGTTTCCCTGAGCTTGTAAACAACTCATGACCACCTTCAATGTAGTATTTTTTTCTTTCTTCCTTCCCCTCTTCCACTATAAATAGTTTAAAGGAAAGCTTGGGATTTGGAGTAGTTATTCTGATGAGTGTTTAAATCCTGACTCTGCTGCTCACTTAGGTGTGTGGTCTTGGGAAAGCAGGTTAACCCCCAAGCCTCAGTTTCCCCATCTGAAATAAATATGGGAACTTCACAGGATCACTGTGAGATGTCAAATATAAGGGTCTAACACAATGATTGGTGTATATGAGGGACTTCATAATTAATTCTATTACCTTTTTTTAATTCTTTCTCCTCCTGTGACATTGTGTGGTCTTCCTTTGCTTTTCTCCTTGTGTTTATTATCTTGCCATGGTACTGACTTACTCTCCTAGCATTGCTCAAGACCAGAGTTGTTGACCTCTGATTTAGACTAGTTATTTCCTCTTAAGCAAAGAGGAACTTCACTTTTAACATATTAAGGCATCTTTTCCTTTCATTCTGGCATAATGCTGATTTTCATAGCCCTATTTTATGCCTTAATGTGACAACTTCCTGTTTTTTTTTAACCTAGAATTTAACTATTACAACAAGCCTAGACTATTATTTTAATTGGCATAAAGAGACTGAATAACACCAGCAACTGACTGTCTTTCATGTGATTCTGGTTTCTGATGAACTGTGCTGTGTTTTTGGAGTAGCAGTAATATTTTCTTACAGTTTGAGTTTAACAATCAACAGTTTCCTGGCATAGTTTAGTAGATGTCATGTGGTCATATTTTGGACATGGAAGCCTGATTGTCACACATACATTTAGAGAAAATTATTAATCTAGTGTTTTTTTTAAAGCCAAATATATATATATATATATATATATATATATATATATTACTAATTTTCCTATACATGTTAACCCCTAACCCCTCAGTTTTTGTGAACGCATGATGACTAGTCTTCTGATAGGTGATAATACTGAATAATACATCTGTTGTGTTACTTTCCTAATGCATGATCTAAGTTGTATTGCTATTGTTTTATGTTTTCCTTAACATTAAAACCTTGCTTTTGTTTAATTTTTTTTTTGAGTTATGGAATATACTGTTACTAATAAAAACCAAACAGGAAGCCCATGGGGGACAAAAGGATGTGTAGATGGTTAAGCTTGATGTCACACATATAAACAAGAGTATTTATAGCAGAGTTGTTCTGTTTGAAATTGATAGTTTATTAATGCATATGAAAAGAAATCCAGTCTCTTAGTTCCATTAAAACGTTTAGAGGTTTTGATCTTCCTGAATTCTAAAAAATGTCCATAATCTACCTTCTTAGTAATTAAGAATAAAATGGTTATCGTGAATAACCTGAGTACTCAATAGTCTTTAAATCTAGTTCTTTATTAGACTCACTAGGGGAATTTTTAAAAATAATACTGATAGCTGAGTCCAGCTTCCCCAGATTCTTCATCCAGTAGGACTAAAGCACAGCCGAGGAATGTGTACTGATAAAAGGCTTTCGAGGTGATTCTGATTTTTTTTTTTTTTGGGCCTCATCTGGGAGACGGCTCTATGATTGGCACTGAGGGAGGGAAAATACCAGGAGATCTGATTGGGAGGCTCTTTTTTAGTGAACAAGAAACACTGTGTACTTTTTCTTTCTTTCTTTCTTTTTTTTAATGTAAAATACCCCTTTAAGGATAGAATTTGGAGCCTTAAAAATCGACTCAGTTGGTATGAACTGTGGGGAATTTGAGACAAATAGCTTTTGTAATTGGAATGCACACTGTGTTGTAATAATGTGGAAAGAGAAACAAAAACTTTCCTTAATGTAATGAGTTTCCATTATCTGCTTAATCTAAGGTTTACAAGTCTACAATGTTAGGATTTATACTGGGGAGATAGGTGGTGTCATTTGCTGTATGCATTCGTGTCCCAGCAACTTTCTCTGTCTGCAGCATCAAAATATTTGTTGTCTGTACTTTTCTTTCTACGCAGTGGTTTTCTTATCTCCCTTTCTCTTGGCCGCAGTGAAACCACTTCCAATACCACATTGTTAATGGAAGTTCACACACTTATTAGGTTTTTCCTTCAGTAGAGCCCTTCCAACTCCTCATTGTTCTTACCAAAGAAAGAAGATGAACTTTGAGATTACTTAGGACCCCCTTCTTTTTTTTCCTGGTGGAAGCAAGCAAAGAATGGAAAGATCTCACCTTTCTGGGGATAAAGTAAAATGCCAATATGTTACTTTTTTAACTGAATTCTTTTCATCTTGGCAAACATGAATAATAACAAAATAATTATATCGACTCTTAACAGATGGGATTTTACTATATAAAAGCTAATTAAGGAACTCTTCTTGCTCAGTGTTTAAGTAGAATAAATTCCCTTTAATCCTAGTTTGTGTCACTTCCTGCCTCTCTGTGAGTAGTAAAAAAACAAGAATGTTCTCACTAATGTGTGTCTGCCAACGAATTAATACTCCACAAAGAGAAACTCTGCCCCAAACGGCAGCTTCCAATAACTGCTCTGATTCAAATCACAACTCTTTTATTTTTTTTCCCCTTCCCCTTCAAGGACAATATTTGAGGATGTCATGTTGGCTTTTCAAAAATCTCTGGAGTTTTCATTTAAGGTTCTAAATGACTAGTGACTAAACTACAGATCTAGATAGTGGGAAAACTAATAATCTTAAAAAGCACTTCTTAGAGGTGTGTGAGTACCTCAATCCCCTTCCTTCCTCTTTGTCCTTTTCAAAGAAAGAAACTTCATATGAAACCAATTCAAATTGTGACTTTACTCAGTGAGACGTTTTACCTTCTTTCAGACTGTTTTGTACTGACATTTAGAGAAAGACAAAGAAAAAATAACTATGTTAAAACAGAAGGGTTAAGGAATGTATTATTCATAAGCATAACGAACACAGGAACCTGTTTTTCCAGAAGAATCGGGTTGATTAAATCATTCACTACACAAGCCTCTAGTTATTTATTTTTGTCTTTAGAATTACAGTACTTAGCTTTTATAATAAAGTGGACTTGATACCCATATTTGGTATGACAGTTGGAAATAGTCAAATGAAGAACTATTTCATTTTACAAAATTTTTAGCAATTAAGGAATATAAACACTATCAGTTAAACATAGTAAACTTGCATGCTTTATTCCTTGGGCAATAGTTTGAAAAAAAAATCAAATTATTTTATATAACACTGCTTCTTACAGAGTTCCTTTAAGTGAAGTATGAAAGCTGCAGTGTAAGCTTTATTGGCCTATAAATATGTCATTATAGTTGGACTACATTTATATGCTTTGGATTGTTGTTTAAGCCAAGAAAATATGTCTCTACAGGTTGACTTTTTATTGAAACCCTTTGAGGCATACAAGAGAATGTATTTTAGGCCAAGGTTATTAAAACAGCATTTTCATTTTTTTGCAGCAGGCTCATTGTCAATTATGCTGCCACAAACTGTGTGTGGATGGGCAGTTATGAAAGGTTTCATCTCCAAATGGGTCTACAGAAAAAGAAAGAAAAGATAGAGGTGTCTGAGCTGAAATTGAGAAAAGGGACCAAAAGATGTGGGTGTGGGTGTGACTGAATTTAGTGATGGGGGTTCCCTCAGTTTAATTTTTGTTTCTAAAGTCCCATCAAATTGAGAAAGAGTGGCTTCCTCTGTCCCTTCTGTTGTTGGAACTTTTACTATACTTTGGGGAAAAGACAGCCTGGTATAGACAGAGCAGTGGGTGGGAGGTCAAGAGAATCTTGGCTCTGCCTGTCGCATAGATTTGTCACTTGTTGGAGAAGTCACTGTATGTTTACCACTTTAGGTCCTCGTGTGTAAAATCGGTAACAGTGTCTACCTTGCTCTAACTCCTAGATTTTTGAGAAGATCAACAGAGAAAAATTACTGTCTATGGAAGCATTTGTGATACTGAAGCCTAAGATGTTATTATCATCTTTTCGTGTTATCAGACGGAGGTGTTTATCGTGTGCTAGGCGGTACAATATTAGCTTATGTGTCCCTTTTGGACTTCCTTTGTCACAATTTAGCGCAGTTTTACCACCATTGCTATCTGCCTCATAGAAGACTATGAGAATCCTTCAGGTCTTTGCTTCTATTTATGTAAGGTATATGTTTCTTTATGTTTTTTATTGTATAACTTTTCTACTCTTGAAAAGTCTGTCAAAATAAGCTGGGCCATAAGAAAACAGTATAAAGGACTTCTCAAGTATTCTTAGTTAGAAATTGACTGGAGTCTTTGCTTGGAAATTCTGGAGGTCTTCTGCTTCAAATAGTTGTTCAGATCACTTTTGAGTTTGATATACCAAGGTGTCTCCTGGGATGTGGCTATGGAAAGGATTTCTGTTCTGTGTTGAAAAAAACAATATTAATGTCTCTAAGAAGTCTGCTAAGGGGCTGACAGTTTGTCATAATAGGGATTTTTCACCCGAGACATCAAGTGAACTTATTATTGAAGACATGCTTCTCACAAGGACAATCCTTTCCTTCCCTCCTTCCTTCCTTCCTTCATGTAAATTTTGTATGTATATTAAACAGTCTGGTAGGGGTATTTGTTGCTTACATTGTAAATTCCATTGCTGGGCTAATTATACATGGGTTTCTTAGATGGTACATTATTGAATTCTTTTCATGAATATGGTGAGGAATCCCTGCAGAAGGGCCTCTTCCCAGAAACAAATCTAGCCTTTATAGTATCCTTGAATTTAAAGTAGAAGTCAATTATATAGGAGGCTTATCAAACATTTGTAAAGATAGTTTCCACAGGATTTTGTGACGGGGTGCTCTGACAATATTGTACGAACCATGCATTCTTTACTGAATCTAATCATGGCACAGTTAACATCAGAGAAGCATGGTGCCCAAGTGCCAACGTGGCTCTTTCTTCTAGAGGTAGCTTCATGCCATTATAAAGTGACAGCCCAAAGGACCTTTGACAGGAGCAAGTTCACACTTCCAAGAGTGTACCCAAGACATTCAAAGCTTTAGAACAACTTTGTGACAAGAAATTTTCAAAGGACCTGGGAACACATAAGAGAGATTATTCCATTTCATTTCAAAGTTAAAATTCAGCTGGGTCATGCAGTCAAACAGGTGAACACTGTCCTGGAATAATGGTAGAATGAATGCATAAAAGTATCTTGAATAAATAATAATCATGTGTGTTGTCTGCACACAGCCAACTCAGCTATTCCTGCTGAGAAGTGCATGGAAGCCTGCAAATTTAACCGTGAGTGAGCCAGTCCTTGATATTGCTGTCTAGATAGTCATCCTCATGAAGGCTCCTTCCAATGTAAAACCCTTTCATTTGGAATTTCTGTTGACTTGCAGATCTTCTAGGGTTTTCTAGAGTGATAAATGCTTTTATAACTCCAGATTCACACCTTCTTTTGATAGTGGACTGAAGGTGAATAGTCAATTGAAGAGAAGTTTGTGAACTTAAGAGTTTATTTTTACTTTCAGAATTGGAGATGTCAGGGAGGCGGGAGAGCAGAGGTAGAAAGAAAAAGTGATATTGTAAATTTCAGTGCTATTTTTAGTAATCAGATTCCTAGTATTCACTTCTTGGATACAGTGTATAACCAAAGTAAGAAACTCCTATTTTTTTGCAGCTCTTCATAGAATTGACAGGTTGGACATTGATATAGTTGAGGTTTCCTCCCTCCTTTCCTGGAAATAGCCCTCAATCTTCTCTTAATTTGGCTGAACAATCCCAGTTTTTTTTCAGTTTTTCACCAGGCTGTGGTTTCAAAATCCCTCATCATCCTGGTTACTCTTCTCAGGACACCCTTTGGGTGTTCTTTTACACCTGCCTGCCCGTTTACATTGTACAAGTTCTTTTCTAAAAACCTTCTAGAGCCAGACTTGGATTGGCTTCCAGTGGAAGACAGGCTGTAGCATATCCATCAGGCTTGGCATCTTTCAGGTAGGACATGACACAGGCAAAAGTATTAGACTCAATTCCCTGGAGCAGTATGGCCTTGTCCTTTCTACTCCTGAGAGCCAAAGGGGAGGGGGGTGAAGATGTTATTCAGCTACTACACCTCCCAATGTTTACTTACCTGCTTTTTTTGTTTCTGTTCTTAAACATTAATATTAAATGTAGACTATCATCTGGCGAACATCACTGTCAACTAACATAGCTAGAGGTATGGTGGCTCAATATCAGTGCTGCACCTGTGGAGCTTCTGTAGTTCTTGTAGTTGCAAACTGTAGCATTTAGGGTAGGACATGGCAAATTGGTTTTTACCTTGGTAAAGGTCTGCAGTTGAATGCCAGCTTGTTTAAGCTGCTCTACTCAAATAAGATCAATAAATCTTCCCTAATTTTTCATGTGTTAGTTTAATTCACTATCATCCTTTTGGACTCCAGCTATTCTTGTCCTTTTTTTTTTTTCTTTTGCTTTGTCTTTGATCAGGTACTCTATGGCAAAATCTCCAGTAAGACCATTCTGGAGAAGGCAGCCAACCCATACTTTTTTTTTTTAGCTTTTATTAATGAGAAATGTTAATTTCACAATTAACTCTGTGTGGTGGTCACCATCTCTGATGAGAAGACAACCAAAGATAAAATTCAGCTGTGGTCTGAGGTACCGCCTTTGGCTTCTGGGTGCATACCTGGGGTCTACTGGAAAAAGTCTTTTAGGTGGCCTTAGCCTCTTGCAAGCTCATAAATCTCTGGCACCATACATTCATAGATAGACTGGAAAATGTGGAGCAATAATTCTATTTGCATTGGGTGACAGGGCTCTACTGTGAAGAACAAGCCCAATTGGTGCACAATGGTCTATTAAATATCCTTGAAAAGGGCAACATTGACTCAGTGCCTCAAAAGTGCTTAAAAATGAGGTTTGGGTCAACAGTTCCCTTTCCAGCTGGAGGTATAGAGTGCTTTTCTCTTTTTTATTGTGACTTTAAAATGTTTTTGTTTGCTTTCCACCTCTTATCTCTTTAGCCACTGCATGATTACTGACTGTAGGCCATTATTACAACTGTTACCACGATCGCCTCACCGTGGAGCACAAAGCACATACATCCTACCTTCGAACTGATGTGGCTTTTCCAGAGGGCCTTGTGAGCCGATATTTGATTTGGGCATTTAAGGCTTAATTCTCTTTAGTATTGATGCTGATTCTTCCAAACAGCTCGTTACTCTTTTAGAGTACTTTAAATGTGAGGTTTTATTGCAAAACATTCATTTTCCTAAATGTCAAAGATTCACTTCCCCTTTTTCCTGTAACATTGTGTTTAAATCTGTAATTTGTACAGGTCACTGCAGAGGAAAGCTGAGGTTTGGACTTCTACCCCATTTTAATAAATATATTTACTTAGGGCAGACTGGAATAATGGTGGGTTTTGAAAGGCTTTATGAAGTGCTTCACTCCCAGTCAGGGCTGATGAAACAGTGCTGCCGATTGGGGGTTTTCCTTGTGGCCTCCTCCTGTGTGTTTTCAGTCAGCGTGCAGGCTAAAGTGGCCTTGTTACTTTCTTTCCTAAAATCCCAGAGCCGCACCTTATCTTGAACTCTCTTCCTTTGGACCTCTCCTCTTGCTTTTTAAATTTTTAATCATTTCTAACATCCTTTATACTTCGGACCCTTTTAAATTATTGGCTTTCAGCCTGTAGCCCCCCTTTCTTCAGTAGCCTCATGCCTACTGGATACAATAGAAAGGTTGTAGGAAAGCATTCAGTGAACTGCTAATCCCAGCCTCCATTTCCTTTCTTTTTTATTAAATAACTTTCATTGTCACTGTTTTTGTTATTACCAGTGTGACCCACGTTCATTTTGGAAAACGTAGACAATGCAGACAAAAAGCAGAGAAATTTAAGTTGCTTATTTTCCCCACTACCCAGAAGTGCTATTAGCATTTTTACATAATCTATATGCCAATCTATGTGAATATGTGTATAGGCAAGAATTCATATGCATATACTTTTTTCCACATAAAAATGAAATTGTATGTGTGCTATCCCCCATTTAAATTAGTACAGATGTGTTGTGAAGGTGCCTTCCTCTTGTAAAATACTTCTCTGTTTCTTTCTGCCTGTGTAATGTTTCATTATAGATGCTCTCTATTGTTGGATATTTCAGTTGCTTCTGTTTTCCCACAAACTCTATGAAATTCTTGTAGTTCTGCACATATCTGTGACTATTTCCTTAGATATTCACAGAGGTGGAATTGCCAGTGCAAAGTGCACACAGAATGTTAAGGCAGCCTATCTCTCTACCTTATCTCCCATCCCTTATGTAAACCTTCTGCTTTAGCCTGACTAGTCTAACTGCTTGGTCTTCTTTCTCTTTAACCACATACACCCACTCCCCTGGCCCCCAAACTCTCTAGTACATTTTGAGTGGCTCATGCCTTTATTCATTCTTGGAATGCCCCCTCCAGGACTCTGCCCTGCAGAAATTCTCTTTTCTCTAAGACACAGTTTAAGCACCTGAAGCCCTTGTTAGCCGTTTGGCTCACACGGTTTTCTCTGCTTATGGAGTGCTGGTCACACATAGTATCACTACCATCTTTACCTTAAGCACCTTACTCTGTAACTAGCAGTATAATACAGAACCTTTTTTTTTTTTTTTTACGTGTTTGCCTTATCTTCCCAGGAACAGTTTTAAATCCACTGTATAGGCAATCTAACTTCAAAGCTTTACCTGGTAGGTTAAGTAAACATGCACTTCTTTGATCAGCCTCCTCTGAAATCTCTGGAGTTCTCTGTTCTGAGCATAGCTGGGACACCGGTGTGCATTCAGCAGTTGACTTGACTTCTTTTCCAGCACTTCCTAGGACACCCTCTAGTGGAGTGGCTGTCTCATTGGTACATGGTAGGAAAAGCAACATTCTTACAGTATTTAGTTTATAATTATTGTTGGCTTAATTTTTAGTCCACCATCTATAGACTCATTCTGGGAAACTTACTGAAAGAGCCTTTGAACATGCTTGAAGCTAGCCTGTTAGCCTGAGGATTTCTGGTGGTGGTGTAGGGGTTTGTTGTGTGTGGACATTTTACATATTAATACTGGCATTTACTAATTCTTCTCTTCCTCAAGGGAATCTTTTTCATGTCTTAGGACTATAATAGTGACAAAAATGTGCAGGGAAATAAATCCAGACTGGGCTTGCTCTGCCTTATCTTTTTTATCATTGACTTGTTTGTAATCTCTTTTTTTAGGTTACAGGTTATTCAGGGGATGGTTTTAGAATGACAGCTAATGCTTCTTCTTCTAGGCAATTGCACTGTTTTAATCCTTGCCTCCCTTAAAATGGTTACTTGCTAATCATGGTGGAGGATATTCTCCACCTTCCAACTGCCCATTCTACTTCTTTGGTTCACAAAGGAAGAATTCTGTTAGGCCTTGCAAAAACAATGCTTCATGGCTAGCCTATTCACTCAATAAGAAATAAAACATTGTTTTCATAGCAGTGCTGATAATAAGGCATATTTCAAAGCATGATGAAACATATACTTTCCTAGCAGAGGAAAACCTATAGTTACCTGGCTAATTATCCATCATGTGATGACTGTGTGTAAATATAGGCTTTTCACATGTGCAGCCTTTATGTACATTTATTTTTTTTTAATTGAGAATGTTCACTTAGTTCCCATTGTTTTGTATTAAAGCCTTCAGGATTTGAAAGAACGAGCAAACATGGAAGCTACCATTTTAGGGTGGCTTCACGACCACTCTGCTACACCTTTGTAACATGGACTTTAAAGTAAGGTAGACCTAGATTCAAATCCTTACTCCATAAGCTGTATGACATTAAAGATTATAATGTTGTTTTGATTGCTTATCTGAGAAATACAGTTAACAGTACCTGTCTCACGGGACTGCAGAGGATTATTAGATCACATACAGAAGAGCCCCAAGCACAGAGTGGGAGCATGGAGTCAAGAACATTAGTTTTCTTTTCTCTTTCCTTTAGAGAAGTAAACCTTATAAGATGCTATTTTCTTCCCCAAGAAAGTAAAATGGATGGTTGCAACATAAAAGAATACCAAGATACAGACAATAGTAGTATACGACTTCATTCAGGTTAATTCACAAACATTTGAGTATCTATTATAAGGCACTGAAATTGACCCAGGGTTAAGTAAGCCACTATCCCAGGTTTCTAGGAGCCCAGAAAAGCTAAAGGATTGTTTTGAAGTGCTTTTAAGGTCATGTTTTAAAATTGAATTCTCTGTTAACTTTACCTGTGTATTGTTCTGCAATCTGTCTGCTTTTACTTCCTCTGATCATTCTTAGATCATAATTAACAGCTGATTCTAGTTCGTTAGAAAATTTGGTGCCAGTAATTCAAATGTACTTTGGGATATCACAAGGGAAATATGATTACTGGCCTCGTCTGACACTTCTCTGGCTATGAATCGGCTGTTCTTGGGGCTTACTGAACGTGTATGTATAGGTAGGTTTGTGATGATTGTGTGCTTGTGGCCTGTTCCCAGCTGGAAATCCCATTTGTCCTTGAGATGCCTGATTATTCCAAAAGAAACCACGCGGGTAAGGCCATGGTTTTGTGTGTTGTTTTCTCTTGGAGGTTATGAGCAAGAATTTTCAATCAAATCAGGACAGACGGCATTATGTTTCAGTAAAAACACCTCCAAAATGTCAGTGTCTTACTACAACAAAGGTTTATTTCCTGTTTATGTTTACTGTGGTGTACTGGACTCTGCGGAACCTCCCCCTCTATGATGGCTTCACATTGGACTTCCATATCAACGTGTACCTACTTTTGTGCTCATAGGAAGGGACAGAGAGAGGCGGAGAGCTGAGTACTGGCAATTAAATGTTTACACTCAGTAGTAACATGAAGTAACATGCACCACTTCACATGTTTCATTAATCAACCAAGTGATTAATTCCATGATCATCACGATATATAATTCTGCAGCATTCTTGGAAGGAGAAGAAAATTGAATGTGGGACAAACATGTCTCACACATGCCCTTAGGATAACGATACATCTCATAGAATAATGAAATCTCAGGGCTAATAATCTAGTTACAAAAGTCTAGGTATGAAATCGTTCCTGCACGTACTATTTCATACCTGTCCACTACAGAAATCTTGACTAGTTGATTTTTTAAAATATTTCCAATGATTGGGAACTAATTCCTTTACGAGGCAGTTCCATTCTATGTTTGAGCCATCTCTGTGTGAGAAAGTATTTTTGATGAATTACATTTGAAATGCCTAGTTTCTAGTATAAACTATTTTATTAATGGCATTTTCTTGTTACTAGGTTCATTTTTACAACAACAGAGAACAAGTCAAATTTTTCTCCTCGATATTGTTTGAAATATAGAAAATAGCTGCCCCCCAATCCACTTCTCCATTCTCCAGATCAAACCCAGACAGCCTCAATCCCACATACTTTGTAGTTCCCACACCTTCTGGCAGTCCTTATCGAAAGGAATCTCAGTTGTCCCTGCCATTCTCAGAGGGTAACTCTATTTGTTGTTGTTTAAAGAAAAGACAGAATTTCAACCTGTTTTTTTCCCCTTCATTTTACTTTTTTATACATGTAAAAATTTTAAACTATTCAGGAGTAAAAATCCTTCTTCACCTCCTTTCCAATTCTACTCCCTCTCCCAGAATTAACACATTGCTAAAATTGGTGGTTATTCCCTCAGTGGTCTGTGTGTGTGAGTGTAAACTGTTTTGCTTTAAAAATAAGGTCTTCCTATGTACCTTACTTAGCAACTTGCTTTTATCAGTTACTCTTGAACAGCCCAAGCAAGCCACGCTATCCAGTATGGTAGCCACTAACCACATACAGATGTTGACACTTGAAATGTGGCTACTGCAGCACTGAGACTGAGTTTTTAATTTTATTTAATGTTGATTAATTTCAGCTTAAAATTTAAAACCAAAGGAGGTTTAAATAAATTTTTGTTAAACATAACTTTTCTTTGGTTAGACTATGTATCACTTTAACTGTTGAATATTTAGCATGCAAATTGGATGTCCTGTAAGTGTAAAATACACACCAGATTTCAGAAACGTAGCATAAGAAAAGACTGTATGTCTCATGAATAATTTTTATATTGGTGATATGTCAAAATAATATTTTTGATTCCTTGGGCTAAATAAAATACATTATTGCAATTAATTCTACCTTTTCCTTTAATTTTTTTAATGTGTCTACTAGAACATTTTTAAATTAAATATGTGGCTTACATTGTGTTTATATTGGGCAGTGCTGATCTAGAGAGATTCAGACAGCTGTGATGTTTAGCCAAACCTTTTATTTTGAAGTAGAATCACTGTTGTGCACTGAGCACTTAGGAAGTCCAGGCACTCTGCTTGCTTGGAAGGACGATGAAGAGAAAAGAGACCCAATGCCTGCCCTCAGGAACTCATAGTGTAGTACGGCAGACAGACACAACTAGGTCGTAAGACAGAGTCTAGCCAGTGAATGGATGAAGGTGGAAGCAAAGTACACAGGGAGACTGGAAGAAGGCTGGTTCCTGGGTACAGGCCTTGCACATAAGCAGACTTGTAAATGCTTAAAGAGCAGGGATTATGACTCCTAATTCTTTGGCGGTAGCTTCATACATGGTTGTTGAATAAATGAGGAGATGCCCATGTGATGTCTCTGTTCTACCAGGATATTACTAGAAATGAAGCATCTCATGGTCATCTCTGACTTAGATCTTCTTTTAGAAGGGCCTACTTATCCCACTAGGAACTAAGACTTAGTTTCAGCATGGCTTTCCACATAGAATTCCTGTGCTTGATGTGCTGACCTTTCATAGTCTCCGGATAAGTACATAGTGGTGTCAAGCTTGTCTGGTTAGCAGAAGAAATTTGTATATTATATATTCCATGTTGAAATTCCTAATATTTTGCCAAAGCTTTAGCACTTCCTCCCAGAAAGTGTTCTGAGATGTTGAAAGGAAGATAATTAAGCTTAAGGGTCTTTCTTGATTTATTTGGATTTATAGAGTTTCACTTGTTTCATGCCTTCCATTGCATACTCTGATGATAGATAGCAGTTGAAACTCAAAGTATTAAGTCTTTATACCCTCATTGGGTGTCCTTGATTCATCAAAGCAATATTTTCATATCAAATTCTTAGCTTGTGTTACCTATAAGCTGAGAAAAAAAGGTTAGAAACTTTAGATTGCAAATTATAGAACTTTTCCAAGAAACATCAGCTTTCTAACTGGTTACATTATTCATGGTTGCATATGGAGCTAGTGTGGTTAATCAAATCATTTCATATAAAACAATTTTTCCCAAAGGCAGTGTTCATGGTGGATCTCACAAAACCAGAGAATTCATCCTGGGCAGAGCTTTCTGGCTGAATAAAATTTGTGTAGAAGCTGTTCTAGGAGTGAAGATAGGGGTAGTATAGAATCTATACTACAGGTAGCAGGTTCCGAGTTTGGCAGAAAGTATGCTGATAATCATTAGCTTTCCCCCACCCACCAGAAAACTATAACTTAGGCTGTAAGTCAACTGCCTGAATGTTCTTCTGGGGAATTTGAGTCATGGGTTCTAAATTAGGGACTGATGGATAAATTTTCGTGGGGATGCCTAGCCCCTTCCCCCCACAAACCATTTTGCAGAATTCTGTATGTAAATACAAGTTTTCTCGGGAAACCATTTATAGCATTCAGATACTGAAAGAGCTCTATGGTGATAAAAAGGTTATGAAATACTTTTAAATGTCTGATTACCAGTTACCCCCGTGTCCAAAAAGCCATCTCTCAGGCATTTTTGCCAAGTTTTATTTACTGTGTTTTCCTAGTAGTCCACACACATGTGACAGGGAGGAAATACAGTTGGATTAGCTTGTTCTGAACCTGAACTTAACCTTGGAGAGGGCTGACACAGATAACTCTGAGAATCCGAAGAACACTGCCTACCCAGAAAACATTTACATCCACAAAATCAGAATGACATTTGAGGACATTTGTGGACCCCATCCTGAAACTGATCTTTGAACTTTTGGTTAGACTGCTGGTTGATTCCCATTAAGTACAGAATCATGCTCTGAAGAAGGAGAATGAAGATGATGTCTGTCCAATCACAAGGCTGGTGGGACTTGGCAGTGTTGAAGATTTCTGTTTCTTTTTTCATGTGAGGGAAGGAAGAGCATGTCTCTCTCATCCCATGTATTTTGCTTCTATATTTTAAAATTATAAATATTGATGGCAGGGATGGACAGTGGGTAATTCTTATTTTCTACCCTCTGAATAATCTGGATATGCTGTGTATACATTGTAACTTTACTAGTTACTTCCTCTTTAGAGTGCTCTAAAAAGACTTGAAACACTGGGAAGTCCACTGAAAACCCTTTTTCATGAAGTAGAACACCCTTTGTAATGTAAATATATTTCTCATGGCTTAATTTTTATATATCAGGTTTTCATAAAATTAGGCCTTCCCTAAGGATTCTTTTGTATCACTTTTTGTCGAATTGACCAGTGGCCGCTTCTAACAGCACTTTGTTTATTATGTCAGTCAATCTCATCTCAATAGTCTAAATATTTATAAAATAATGACTTTCTGTCTTTCACTTACAGAGCTCTGCATATTGTTTATGGGTCTTAATTTGGTCTGTTTTCTGGGAGAATCAGTTGAAGCCCAAGATGACAAATATTTTATTTTGATCACAATCCCATAGGTCATTTACTAGATTAAACTACTTACAGGGATGGGAATGAGGGTTTCCCCCATAAACTTTTAATCTAAGATATGGTCTGGCTCATAGTAGGTGCTTAATATGTATGTTAGATGAATGGATGGATGACTAGGTTTTAAATCTTATACCTGGAGGCAACATAATGTAATGGTAGAAGTTGGCAGACCTGGACTTGAACCCTGGATCACCAATTTAAAAACTAATCTGTATAATAATTCCTACCTTAGAGGGATATTGTAAGGTTTAGTAAAACACTGAATTCTAGGCATTTAAGAACGTCTGACACAATAAAGCACTTGATAAAAGGTAGCATTATTAAAGTCTTAGGCCTGAAATTAGGATCTCCTAGACTTTAGTCATTTGTAAACCAATGTTACAATTTCTGTCATTTCACTAACTCCCTACTTTATTATTTACTTAATATTTTTCATTAAATTAACTGCTTTTTTTAAAGCCTAAACAACTTTGTTTAATAGGACATTTTATAGCACTTCTATAAATGGAAAACCTGTATCACTTGCTATAAATAATAGTGTAGATAAATACATGATTCTTAAAATAAAAAAATGTTTATCCATGTACCACCTGAAATTGACTGGGGTATACCTCTAGTGTATACCACACTTAAGTCATTTCCTTTGAGGCTTTTCTCTTGGGCAACAGCCCAGCCTAGGTTATTGATAGCAGTGAGACCTGCTCAGGCTGTGGCAAGCCTCATGTCAACAGCAGGCTAGGGAGGGTTGGAACCAGTTGCACTGAATTAATCTATAAGCTTAGAAGTGTAACTGCCACACAGATGTGAGTCTGAAAATAATCCACCACACACCTGCCCTTTCTGTGGGTCCGTTACAGTGTTAATTAAGCACTAATAGATTAGATGCTGTAGAAACATAACATAAAGACATGAATTTTTGCCGTTGAGATGCCCAGACTCTTACAAATGGCTTAATACTCAGCTCTTAACTAGGGATGTGGATTTAAGAATCTCACCTCTGGACAGTTTCTGAACACAGATCCCAATTGGATGAGGAAGAAAAGGGTAATTGTTATTCCTACCCACTGGCCCAAAACGGTGGTGATTCTGTAACCTTGCAAAATTGAGTCCTGGGTAAAATTCATTTCTTAAGAAATTTGCCAAGCCAAAGGTGATTTGCTGAGATTGAATCTTTCAGGTTGTCTACATTAGAACAGCTCCCTTGCCCAAGGGTTGGGTTCAAGCTAAGCAAAAGGAAATAAATACTGCTCTAAAAGGAGAGTGCACTTTAGTGGCACACAAACAAAGGTGAAGGCTCACATCTGTGTTGTTGTGTAACTGATTAAATCTGAAGCACCATTGGAAACAGGCTTATCGTCCACACTACTCTCCTAATCACTTAAATATTTGCAGCACGTTTTAAGCTTGTTAATGACTATGCAGGCATATGGATATTCAGAACATTTCATGTGGTCTGAAAAATGAATCTGGATATGTTTGCTGGACAGTCTGATTCCAGCAGTGTACTGAAGACCACCCTCAGTATGACTGTGCTCTACTCTGTTATGCTGTAAAAGAAAAGGTAATTCAGCTGAGCATTGCGCCATTGGCTAGAGACACCACAGTTCTGAATATAAATATTATTAAAGGTAAATGAATTATTTAAAAAATAGTAGCATAAAATATGAGCTCCTGAGGTTTGGACTAGAATAAGTTTTTACCATTCATGAACCATACCTTTATCCATCAACCAGAAGTATTAGTTGCCCATTTAAGTGGCTGAAAAACATGAATGGTCTTAGAGTAAATGATTGATAATTAGAACTTAACAAACTGCAAATACATAGCAGGGACTCGGTAATATCCTAATAAACTATGAGTGGTTTCTAATACTCGTAGAATGTTGAGAAATATTTAGAGTCTTGTCCTCAGTTAGGTTCTTTATTGGGGGGAGTAGGGGGAAGGGGCTGCAGCTGATGTTTTATCAAAATACATGTAACTTTTCTCTTAGCTCCAAGGGGAGTTTATGGACTGTCTAGAAGAGATTAGACCCTCAGTGTATATAATTCATGAATCTTTTAACAGATATACTTAAAGAAAAATAAAAGATTCCCTCCTGTCCCTCTCTTAGTTCCCTTATGTTCAGTCCCTTTCCTTTGAATGAGTTTCAGATAAATGAAAAAGGACAAGGGAAAATTCCCTGACCTCTCAGCTCCATGTCCTCAGTTTGGCTGATTTATCTCCCATTTCAGATTCTAAGAAGGAAAGCATTCATCCTTCCAGAACTGGACTTTGTTTCCCTACCTTGTTACCTGGTTGCTAACCGCAGAGGTACCGACCCCCAGCTGCCTCCTGGTTTTACTTATAGCCATAGGAAGGCAGCCGGTTGGGAGGACGAAGTGCTAGACTGTGTCCAGAACCAGCCTACTGACATCGTGGCAGCGTGTCAGTGGAAGACCAAGCCCGCCAGCCAATGTATAGGCCAGCATCACTGCCCAGCAGGACGGGCCTGGCACAGCATTTTATATTAGAGTATGGAGCAAGACCGTCCTTTGTAATGTCAAGTCCATTAGTCCCACAGAATGTTCTGTGGAAAGTGCTGTGCACGAGTGTGGGTGGATGTTGAGAATTGCCTTCTGCCCCTTAGTTGCACTCTTGCTTACTGCACCTGTATCCCAGTTTCAGGAGACATTAGCTGTCCTTGACTGTGGCCTTTCTTGAGCTTCTTCTAGGTGCACTTACTATATAAGTGTGCAAGGCACTGGGAAGGAAATGTATGCCAGTAGCACACTTGCATTGGTCGTCATTAACAGTTAGTTAACGGAGCTTACACACAGGAACAGTGTGAAAAACTTTGCCAGGATCTACTCCAGAGATACAGCTTACTTTATTTTTGTACATTTCTGTGGTCCTCAAAAGCCATTTATATTTGTACCTTTCTTGATTTCGAAGTCTACAATCACATAGAGTCCAACTTCCTGGGTGATCAGATAGAGTCCAAGGTGAAAATCAGCACATTAACAGATGCAAGGCACATGCAGGCACCAGTCAGAGTGGACACACACCTCAAGGCAGGAATAGTCACTAGGGACCCCTGGTGTGGCCAGGAGTTATCCCCATGGTTTCCCAAGGGAGGATCCAGGGATGTGTGTGTGTGTGTGTGTGTGTGTGTGTGTGTGTGTTGGGGGGATGCAGGAAACATGGGAGAGAGGCGCTGGGACAGTGGCTATTTAAGAAATCTGCAGGAAAGTCTTCTGGTGTTTTAACCTGGGGAGGCCGCTGTAGTGTGTACCAGCTGAAGGGCAACCCTCCCTACAATCCTGGTGTCCGTGTGTTCTCACAGGGGCAAGAATCTCTCCAGATTCTCTTTGTAGCTTACTGGAAGCCCACCCTACAATGCTTCATTGAAGAGTGCTCTTCAGAATGCACCAACTAAAAATAGTTTCATTTGCAGTGTGAACATAGTTTCATATTTATACTAGCATCTGGCCTAAGGAATTGAATACTCCATTCTTTAAATAGCTTCACTCCGGCTCTTGACTACTCTGAGAAGAAAATCTCCCCCAGTCAAACACCTTGTTTACATAGCCATGTTTAAACACAAACAAGCTCCCTTTTTAAAATGCAGAAGAATATTAATTTGGGAGTTAACTGTGCTTTGGGGTAGTCTTTTGTAGGTGGGGGAAAGAAAAAGAAGATCTGAATAGAGAATCCATTTAAAATATGTCCATTTAGTAAAAGATATTTGAAACATCTACTATGTTTAAATTTTTTTATTTTCCTAAATTAGATTCACAAACATGTAAATAGTATGTGTGAATTTAGGGTTCTTTCTTTACCATCATATGTGAAACCAGTTAGAATGAAGTTCTTGGGAAGAAAAATTTATGCAACCGCTAATGCCCAACAATAATAGAAATATAAGCCTGGATATACTTTAACTTTTTCTACCAGTAAATGCTTTGGGGCCGGAAATCATTTGCCAGCAGGCAATGAATGTACTTTTGTTAGTCTGAAGGGGATACTAATGGTTAGTCCCCATGAAGAAAAATGTGAAAATAACACACTAAAAGGTAAACATTACGAATGGATGGCTAATGATTAGCTGTTATAGTCCAAAGGGGCAGGATTTTTTTTTTTTATAGTTTTATGACCCTTGCCTAGCCTTTACTGAAAGAACATTGTATATTCAAAGTTATATGTTTCAAACTTACACCTCCTTTGAACATCCTTCTTTAAAGATCATAGCAAATTCACCACGTTCATCTGTATGTTGGAGGAGGAAGAGAATTTTAAATGTATTCTGGTTTTAACATTATATTAAAGGAGAGGAACAGACAATTATTTTTAAAAATCTAGTTCATGAACCCACAGAGTGGGATATAGTAATAAATCTTCACCCTCCCCCTACCCCACCCATCCGAAACATAGGTAAGGGCAGTATTTCTGTTCTGTCAGGTGGATGAGTTAGTATTTAGTACATCATTGCTCCAGTAGAGTTGAGATACATCCTTCTCTGAAGAGAATAGCTTTTATGCCTTATAGGCCAGTTCAGAAAAATAAAAATGCTAATGGGTTGCCTTTTTTCCTTATTTAAAACAAAAATGGCTATTTTTTAGTCCCTTGGGGGCTCTAGTTTTACAACTTAGATTAACTACTTTAGTAAATAAAAGAATGTCAGTAGAACATTGCCCACTAAAATGTTAACATGTGAGTATATTTGAGCAGTAGAAACATAAAGGCAACTTTTCAGTCATTGATGTTGAAATTAGATTGAGGTCATGGGTTATTCTTCACGGTCTAGGAAAGTAAATGCTTTGGCTCAATGAAAACTATGTATATTATCTGGGAAACATTGAAATGTCATAATTTAAACACCACTTTCATTTTTCACTGGTGGGACTTTTCTAGATAAAAATCTAATCTAATTTTAAATCATCCTTTTAAAATGTATTTTTCCCATTACAAATGTAATATGTTTTTATTGCAGAAAGTAAAGATATACAAAAAGAAAAAATAAAAATCATTCACAGCCCCACTACCCAGAGGCTACCACTGTGAACAGTTTAATTCCAATTTAGTATATTTTCTTGATACTAAGATGCCACTGGTTGCAAAGATGCATCATTGATTTCACAACAGCTTTTGGAGAGCAAGAAACAATTTCATTCCAAATATAGACATAATTTTTAGATACATACTGATTTCAGAAAATTAAAAAGTGGTGAAGGGGCCCAGGGAGTACTTTTTAGAAGCAATTTTAAAAGACCCAGCTCTGGATCCTACTTCCCCAAGAAGCTATTTTACTCCCTGGGTTCCCAGCTCAGTGTATCCTGCCCTAGTCCAAGACTATCGGAATTGTAAGAAACCTCAACAATTTAATCTAATCCCATTTTACATCCATCACAGTAATCCTTCCATTGTTCATCCAGCTATAGGAGTTTACTTACCTTACACAACCATGAATTTTTTTTTTAACATGACCTAAACTTCAGAAAGTTCTTTCGTTTTTTCATATTGGGCAAATACTATGGCTCTGCCACATTTCCCCATTGGGGTCAGTTCCCTTAAGAAGCCCCATGAGAGAAAGGTATAAATTCTTCTCCCATGTAAAAGTCCTTTAGATACTTTAAAGACTGTTCTCATGTTCCTTTCAAGAGCTCCTGAAATCTTCCTGGTTCCTCTGACATCTTCCAGTTTCTAGGTTAAATATCCCAGATGCTTACAGCTTAGTGTATTCTTTATACTCCCATTCCATTGGTATGCTTCAGTTAATCAACAACCATTTAAAAATACTGTCTGCAGACTATATTTATTGTCTAACCAGTGTGGCATATGATAAGACCATTCCACTCTTTATATCTGGACCTATACTTCCATGAATTCTGCCCATGTTTTACTGTTTCTCCCTACTAGTACTTTCTTTTGACTCACATAGAAATTATGGTCAGCTTAGAAAACTGGGTCTTTTTAATATGAAATGTTAGAAAACCTGTTCTTGTACAATAATTTTTTTCTTTTCTAAAACTAAGTATAAGACTGCATTTTCCCTTACTACATTTAGCATTATTTGCTTTCAGCCAATTTTCAGTCTTTTAAGAGCTTTTTGCTTGTCACTCTCATACATTTGGGTCATATTTTCCAATTTGCAAGTCATCTGCAAATTTAAGAAATCTTCTCTATCTTTACTCATGTAGTTGATTAAGACAAGCAACCACCAGGTGAACACAGACATTATTATGGTTCGGGTGTGAACATACTGCTATTTGAATTTCTTTTAAAGGTATATCTTCCTAACTTGACTCCATGAGGAAGCTTGTCTTACTGGTCAATATTCATATTGCCCAGAACTCCTAGTTCAGATAAATTTTTGATGGCTCCACTGGCCATTTCTTGTGACTCATATGTCTACCATGCTTTGCCTTCAGCCGCCACAATTCTTTGTACCCAAAGGGGAAATATGTGTTATGCAACCACAGAGTGGATCTAGATGGAGATGGTTCACACAGTGTCATGTATCCTAATCCTAATGCAAAAAAAAAAAATTATTTTCTTTCTTCATCGTGTGTTTTCTTATAGAATGATAAACAGAAATGGTTGATGGGCAAGTGCTCCCTTTTCAGCTGGATTATTTACAGTGTATAGACAAACTGCCCTAGCATTTAACTCAGTTTTTCCTTTTCCAAGCAGGTATTTTGCTAGAATACAGACACAGCCTCCACAGATAACTTTCTGGCTTGTGAATGTTAATGTCTCTGTTAATATGTGTGCCATTTACAACAGAAGAATGATGCTGGCATTTTGTTTTGTCAAAGTATTGGAAGTAAAGCTCAGTGTGACAAGGGGAAGCTGGCCAGGCCCATGGAGCGGTTCATGTGACCTTTTGGTTTGGATATGCTTGTTGTATTCATGTCGATAGCCATCTGTTTGTACATTCTTATATTTATTTAGTCATTCGTTGGTTTATTCGGTAAACACTTAAGAGCCTGTTATGCTCAGGCTCCATTAGACTTCAGCTTTTTAGAAAGATTCTTGAAAATGTTAATTTTTTATTGTATACCAATATTAGGAATGAATTATTTCATGAAAATTACCTAGGTAAGAGTTTGTAGGTACCTAATCTAATGTTCAGTAATGATGATAATGATGATGATGTTTAACATGGTAAGTCAGTTCACACACACACAAATATGTATATTATATATGTGTATATATATATATATTTGAGCCAATAGTTTCACCAAACTCTGCTTGGCCCTGTGATGAATGATGCACTCTAGCATTTTCTTTTGTATTATATTCTATTTCATTTTTTTAAAATGCTGGTTGCAACCCACCTAGTAAGTTTTATCATCCTACTAATGGGCTGCAAACCTTAGTTTAAAAAACACTGACTTAGAAGTAATCATTTTGCATGATGTCTTCTTTCTGGTTAAGTACGCTATTTCCAGACCTAACTAAGTGTTTATGGATTTGAATTTGGCCAGTGTTACTTAGGTTCTCCCAGCCCAATAACAGTCCTTACAGAATTTGTGTTCCTTTTCCAAAGTAGACATCCTATGTCTAAGGCACCATTACTGGTACAGTTCTGTGCTCTTTTTGATAATGTAATATAAAATACTGTCCTAAGTAATTAAGCTGCCCATGCCTAAAATAAAAAGAAGATTCTATAATATAGCCCATTTATGACACAATGCCCTGGATATTTTTTAAAATGTAGAGAGGTTTGCTATTCTTCCCATATACAGTGTTTTTAAAGAATCCATCTTTTAAGCCTTGTCTGAATTGGTGTGTTACTCCTCAGTGGAGAAAGAGCAATCATTTCCTGCCACTTGCCTTGGACCTAAGAGAAACTGCTTTCAGCATCCCAAAGACAAAGAAAAGCTTCTATTTATAGGCTTCATGTGGTTTCTAAAGTTTTAGCCAAAGTGAATAGAACAACAATAAATTGCTTTCACATTTCTGCCCATAGAATTGTTTATTTAGCATTTTCTTTAAAACAAGAGACCTTCCATCCTCGTGAAGGACTGTATTTTGATTGCCTGGGAGATTTGAAATGATTTCTAATCTTGCCATAACTGTCTTCTGCCGTATAAATGAAATGTTTCATTTTCAAAGAGACTGTCAGGATATTCTAAAGACAGTTCCTTCACTACTCTGCATCTCTCGCCCAAATAAAGTGCTTTGCTTTGTATTTTCTAAGAGAACAATGGCATTATTTCTTATACTGGAAGATACAATTTTCAGCATGTCCTAAAATGGTCTTTTCTAGCAGTTTCTTTGTTTCATGAAGTTGCTCATAGGATATTCTTCTTTGATTTACTAACTACCAGAGTTGCCAGTTTTATGGGATGATCAGATAGCACAGTAACCCTTTGGATACGGAGCAAGAATTGAACCTAAAATACTGCATTTATGCAACTCATTATCTATTTTTTTGTCAGGGTAGCGACTGTCAGGGAAATATGTATCTACAACAAAATTACCTTCAATTGTTGAAATAGAGAGGTCTTTGCTTGATAGCCATGCAAGCAGTACCAAGGGAGCTGCCAGTTCATCAAGGTGTTGATGAGTACTGAGTTGAGCTTATCAGTCAGCCTTCCTTGACCCAAGGGTTTAGCAATTTCAAATTATTCAGACTCTCATACATTCTGTACCTCTGATCTCTAGACCTGCCCTGAGTGTGAAAGAGGCTCAGTGTTTTAATGACACTTGACCCAACCAATTTTCACTCAAGAATCGTCATGTTCTACTGTGTCACAATCAGAATAAATTGACATTTTTGCCACTCAATTTACGAGGTGCTTTAATTTTTTTAGAAATAGTCTTGATTCTTTTGCAGGTCTTTTTTTTTGCCCTTAAGTTCTTTATTTCTATGCTTAATTACCTGATAAGACTCTCTTTCTTCAACTTATGATAACTTTAATAAGGAGATGTTTCCATAATTACACTTAAAAAAACTGGAAAGCAGAGTTTTAAGCATATGTTAGGGCATGCCATTACCAGGAAAGTGACTAACATCCACTGAGGGAAAATAACCCATCCACTGATTATGTTAATATGATCAGGTCTCCAAGCTGTACTTAATCAATATATTATGTGTTGATTAGCCATATTAAAATACTTGAAACACTGACTTGTAGTATGAAATTCAGACATACTTTTAAGTGCTCATAGCTTTTATTTACTTAGAGTCAATAACTGATGAAAAAACTCTTACTTAAATAAATTGAGGACAATGACACAAATGGAATAATTCATTCATTTTATAATTGTACCTCCCTGTTGTGGACATTAGCCTTTGGCATCTAGTCTTTCTCCATTATCCATGACTAGATATAGCCAGGGCATTGGGGGAATGCTAAGATGAATTCAAATTGGGTAACACTTGAGAATTCCAGTTAATGCAAGGATGACTGAAATCTAAAACACACTGTAATAGAGACAAAGGAATTGTTATTATAGATTAAATGTATGTTGGAGATATAGAAGGATTATTGTGTCTGTTTCAGATGTAATTTCATGCCTCAGAATTTACATTGAAGGAAAAATGGTCTGGATCCCATTAGCGAAAGGCCCTGTTTTGCTGTCAGTTTAATTAAATGGAAACTGCTGGCAAGAGCAGCCGAGGAGGTTGATAGAAGCAATACTATTTTGTATGTTGGAACAGGAAACTGTTAGGTCTTCCAGCTTGAAAAGGATACAAAAATGAAACCTGTGATTCATTTTTGTTTACAAACTCCTCCTAGTTTGCAGTGACCTTAGTGATAAATTAACTACAATAAGTTATACATGGTGTGCAGGACAATGGCTTGCTAATCTCTGATTAAGAAGGTAGAACTTATTTTAATGCGACTTTTACCCTAAACAATGCCTTCTTTAACAAAAGTAATTGTTTCCTTTGGTTTATTTTTCTGTAAATAGATTGAGAAGGGGGGAAGGGTGTTCAGTTTGCTTTTAAAATGTGTGTGTGTGTGTGTGTGTGTGTGTGTGTGTGTGTGTGTGTGTGTGTGTGTGTGTGTGTGTCTAGCAAAGAGAGAAGAAAGAAGAAAGGGGGAAAAGAGTAAAAAGAAAGACCCTGGAACAGTGATTTATCTGTTAAGTGTGTTTGGCATCCTGCCTCTTGGCTGGAAGTTGAGAGAGAAACATATTTGGTTTACTTTAATGGGCAAAAGCTCTGAACCTCATTCTTAGGAAAAAAGAGCATGTTTTCTTTTCCCTTTTTTCAGTTCAGTTTATTATATCTTGACATCTGTCTTGTAATTGAATAGTAATTCTGAATTTAGAGCTGGAGACGGAAATTTAAGTGGGTCCTTTTCTTCCTTCCCCCATCTACTCCCCCTCCTCCTCTGTAGGTTTCAGAGAGAAGGACTAGCTGATACCAAAGTTTTATCTCTTTTCACAGCCACCCTTTGAACTGGCACCAAAAAAATGATTAATTTTGCTGAGACTGTGTGGCTGTCTTTGTACACTGGTCTGTGCTGAGGGTTGTTGATACATTTGGGTCTACTCTAATAGAAGTCAGTATGTGTTATTAAAAGGAAATTTCAATCTCAGTTAAAAAAATAGATAGCCAGTGAAGGTATTTTATCCGATACTATCATGGCAGATATGTGACATTATGGATTTGGCAAAACTCAGAACTGTGCAACACAGAGAGTGACTAATGTGAACTATAGATTTGATGAACAATGTATGTATCGATATTGGATCATTGGTTGTAACAAACATACCTCACTAATGCAAGATGTTAAAAAAAAAATGGTTTTCCTGAACATACTCCTAGCAAATAAAAAAAAGGAAAAGATATGTTAGAGGCAAGTGAACCAAAATCCAGTTTTCCAACTTAGTTTGGGCAGCTGTTTTATGCTATTATTAACTAAACATATTTCCTGGATTGTCCTTCCCTGACTAAATATATTGAGGGGGATTACAAAACATAAAAGCTGGATATATTATTTCAAGGAGGCCTGATCAAATATTTGGAACATCCAACATTGGAGAATTTATGTTGGGGACATTTTCTTTCTTTATGTCCACATTTTTCCTTCATGTCTCTTAATTGTGTTTATTTTCTTATAATAAAAGTAATGCATGCTTGTCATGTTAAAACAATACAAAGAAATAGAAAAAAATATTTATATTATTACCTCAATATCAAATTTCGGTGAAATACTTAGTGTTGATATTGTCTATCATTCCTTTTTTCTCTGCCTATATACGATTTTAATTTATACCATATCTTCTGTTTTATATCACCTTTTTAACTTAATGTAGTTATTTTTATACAACAGGTATTTGTGTGCACTATCACTTTTAGTAATGAATGCCACTGTATTCTATTATGCAGAAGTTCCATAATTTATCTGGTTATTCTCTTATTGTTGGGCTTTGGGTTTTTTTCCCTAGCTTTTGACTATGATAAATAGTGTTCTCAGGAACATCCTTGAAGTAATATCATTGTTTGTATCCTTGATTATTTTCTTAGGATGAATTTCTAGAAGTGGAACTTGTGAGGTCAATGGTCATAGCAGAATTCTGAGACTTTTACTAGGTATTGGTTAAATTGCAAGGAACATTTTCAGTAGAATTAGGATATCATGGATGTTGAAAATACCTCAGTGCTTGGCATTTGCTGAAGCCAATGTGAAATGAAAAATACGTTATCAAGTTTCAAGAGAAATTGGTCAAATTTACACATAGCCAGTCTTGGGCAGACTTGTACTTTGTGTGCAGAACATGTTTTTATACTGGAATTCTATCTCCAGCTCTCACACTATGACTAGGAAAGACAACCGTTTCTGAGAGAGCTGACCATTCCCCTCTAACCCTGCCAGAATGTCCCACAGTGTCCCTTTGGGGGTCTGATTTTGCACCAAGCCTTCTAGTGGAATAGATACATCCCCTGCCTTTTAGAATGTTCTAGCTCCATGCTCTGGATGTGTGTATCTGGGGGAGGGTTCTTCCCCATTCTCTCTGTGCTGTCACAAGGTAGATATAATGCACCCGCTATAGAGAACTAGCCAATGATTGGCTGGACATCTATGAAAGGGTTAAACCTGAAAGACTATTGCAACCAATGAGCATTCATCTTGATGATGTAACAATTGTGATATCAGAGGCTCCTGGGAGTTTATTATAGAATTACTCAGAACTGTAAACATTCATTCCACTCTTAGTGGCTTCTTTGAGTGTGACAAAAACAAGGATAAATTGAGGTTTTAATAAAATAGGGGCATGGTGTATTGCTGCAGGTTCCTGAAGATCATTATTTTGAGTACAGTTAACGCACAAGCATGCGCACACTTGATGCCAGCATAAAAAAGAGGAAGGGGGGAGCTTTTAATCATTGAATTGATTTTCTGTGTGTAGGTTTTTATCTGAAGAGTTTAGCCATTGTGGGGCTGGGTGTTAAGGCCAATAAAAAACTCTGGTCCTGAAAAAATAAAGTGAGATATTCAGGCAGCTAGTTCATTTTAATTTCTTTTCTTTTCTACTTCATGACAGTATTTCAAATAATTAGGTTGATTTATGATTATGGATAGTTTTAAAATGTAGGATGCTTTAACAGTGCAGTGCTAGTTTATTGTATCTGACCTTATCCAATTATAAAATTGAGTTTAGTCATGTAATGATTCTCTAACTAAAGTATCAATCGCGGTGGACTCTTGCGATGCATACCCTGGGAGGCAATTTTGAGTTTCTCTCGTCAAGAGTTTCACCCTCACATCTGAATATGCTTACTTACCTTTACTCCTTAATATGTAAGAACACATGAAACTTTGGCTAAATTTAGCTACCCAGGATCTAATGCACATGCTTGGTGACAGCAAAGGGGGAGGTTTTGACGACAAGCAGGGTATGATAGACTAGAGTAATTATTTCCACAAGAAAATGAGCATCCTACATTATTTGTACAAATAATACAAAGTGATTATTTGGCTCTGCCGTTGTAATGAAACAATAAAGATCATATTTAATTTAAAAGAGTATCCCCCAGGGTCTTCTTTTTTATTCAGAGCATTTTTGGCTACTAAAACAAACATGATTTGCTGCTATGGTTAACAACAGCAATTTTAAAGAAGAGGAAGAGAGAGAGAGAGAGAGAGAGAGAAAGAGAGAAAGGGAGGCAGATGTTTTCCTCTCTTTCTATTAACTCTAGCATTCCAGAAAACATGATAAGGGCACATGGGATAGGAATGCTGAAATAAGTCACTTATTGAAATAAGTCGCTTCTTTCCATGTTGTTCACATAACCATTTATTTACAATAATTTGAGTAATCTCAGAGTTCCTCCTAAAGGCTTTTTTTGGCCTGGATAAAAAGTGCAGCTTTAAGATATTTCTCCTAAAATAAATTTGAGACGGTCTCATTTATAGTCAGCAGTGCCTTGATTACTTGCAGACACACTGGAAATTTACATGCACTTTTCTCCTTTATAAAACACTGATCTGTTCATATCATTAGTTCCCTCATGACTAGTGTTTGGCTGCTTGCCAAGCGGTCTAAATCTGTAGTTGTAAATCGTGAGTTGAAATAGCAGAAAGTGGATTTGTAACTTAAAAAGTGTAAACAGTTTGGAAAATGAAGTAATTTTGGAGTATGATTGATTGCCTTGTGATTGTACTTTAAATTAGCCTGGGGTCTCGGGGGCAGATATGTGCTCTAACTGCTTATTATACATTTTCAGTTTTTGAAGGAATAATAGCATTGTTGGTAGGCTTTTAAACAATGTATGCATCTCCTGGAGTGACCTTTTAGGAAATGAATAGTTTTATTGTGTGTCCATTACTTTGCCTGAAACAACATTTTTGAGTTATTAATTTGACTTGTTCTATAAATAAAGAATTCAAAATGCAAAGCAGCTGTGCAGCCCGGAGCTCAGTATATCATGCTTGTGCTTCAGAACCATTGTTTGAGATTGATAATCCACAGAACAAATGGTTTTTTGGGTGATAAATTAGTAATGTTTTCTGGAGCCTTTGGTTACCAAAGGTTAGCCCTTCGATACTGCAGAAGCCAAAAATTACTATAAGTAGGACAATTGATTAGTTGGCCGTCTGAGAGCACTGGAAGTATAGGTCTGCTGCTGTTAAGGGATCCCAATTCATTTAATAGCAAATACAGCGAGTATGAATAGCCCAGTGGTTAATTTCTGGGCAAAATCTAGCAACTGTGGTACAATGGAAAGACCTGGAAGAGTCAGAAAGCCTGAGGCCAGGTATCTCTAAACCTGATTCACCAGCTGGGTCACGCTAGGCAGGTCACTGTGTCTCCAATCTTCTTTTTTCCACACCAGTAAAAGGGATATAAGAATTCCAGCCTCACAGGTTTGTGAGACTCAGGTGAGGCAAGATGTGAAAGGGTTTTGTAAATGTAAATGCCTTATATTGCATGACTATCACCATCATTATTATGATTACTATAGTTGTTGCTATCATGTTATTATATTGGTTTGGCAAAACTCTGCCCATCTGTTAATATTGTGAATGGCTCATGGATGTAAATTCTGAGCAACAGTCTCATTCTCTCTTCACTTCCATAAGGGAGAGGTCTAGGAATAGTTTTCTTGTGGTAACTCTAGTATTCTAGTTTTTGTTTATGGAAGTGGTTTTCCCAGTATAGATGTTTCTCTGTGTTTTTTACTTCATCCTTGTCTGACTCAGCATTTCTTGAGGATCATGTTTTGTTCTCGTGTTTAGAGATGAAGAATTTCAGTTCCTTAAGCATTTATTAGAGCTTTATTACATGTCAGGCAAAGCCTGTGTTAAGCAGTGTGGATAAAGTGGTGGAAACGTAAGAAAAGTGTGCAAATATCTGTGCTTAAAGCAGCATTTTCCAGTAGAACTTTCTGTGATGATGGACCTGTTCTGTGTCTGTGCTTTTCAATAAGGGACCACCAGCCACAGGTGTCTGTTGAGCCCCTGAAATGTGGCTAGTGTGACTGAGAAACTGAACTAAAGATTTTCAAATTTTATCTGACTTATCTAATTCATGCAACTTACTTTTTTTTGATGTATGTCTTTTATTGATGTATAATTGACATGCAATATTGTATTAAGTTTCAAGTATAAAACATAGTCATTTGACAGCTACATGTGTCATTAAATCATCACCCCAACTAGTGTAGTTACAATCTGTCGATGCAGTAACATCCTGAACTAGTGACCATATTCTCTATGCTGTACTTTCATCCTTGTGGCTAATTTATATTATGTCACCATGCAACTTTCAAAAGCCACATGTGGCTAGCATCTATTGTACTGGATAGCCCAGCTCCAGAGTAAAGATTTGCTAGTTTAATTGCCAAGTTGGGAAATAAACCTAAATGTTTTGCAAGTTCATGAAGACTAAATTACCCATGTTTCTGTTTTCCTATTGAGACACAATGCCATAGCTCAAAAAATTGATGTTTGGATAATGGAAAAAATGGATGAATTGCTTTTTAGTGTATGTGTCATTGAAACTGGGAATTGGTACATATTGATGGGGGAAATGAATAAAATACTCAAACATGGCCCAAACTCTGGTGAGCAGATAAGTGGTGGTGGTGCTGAAACAGGACCAGAAGCTGGGAGGAAACCCCAGCCACGCCAGCTGACGATGTTCGTGTGGCTGCCCCTGATGAGTGAAGGTGTCAGTGTCCAGCAGTCCTGAGTGTAGAGTTAGGAACATTGAACTACAGAGTAAAGACCTCCCTGCCCCACAAAGAAAATGTAGCACTTCACGTTTTCAGTCTGAGTTTTCAAAATTCATCCATGCCCACAGAACAGACATTGGGTGTAAAGTGCCACCATCCAGGAGAGCATGCGTGGCCTACTGGTGGGAGGTCTTGCACCCAGACCTCTGCAGCACTGGGCAGAGATGTGTCTTTGTAAGTGATCTGGGCTCCTCAAAGTCCTGTCTTAGGGCCTCCATTAGTGAGTTTACTCTGGGAGACAAAGCAGCTTTGGGCATTGTGGAAGGGTATTTAAATACTTACGGTGAAAAGTCTAATATGAGAGTGAGGGCAGAGACTTTAGACATCACGTCCTCCAATCTCCTTATTTTGTTTTTCTTTTTTACATTCAGCATTCCTGATTGAGCAGTGCAGATTTCACTACAGATTTCACAGAGTAGGTGGGAGCGAGGCAGAAGGGTTGGTTTACTCCATACCCAGCGCCACCGTCCTTATTCCCACTGGCTGCTTCTCCCTGCTGCCCCATCAGCTGGCCATCAGCTGGGAGGTCTCCTCTGCATCCTTCTCCCACACAGAGCCCTTCCTTTGCAGAGCAGCCTCACTCAGGGCCAGCTGCTCCAAACTTACTTTCCCACCTCCAGGCTCTCAGCAGATGAGGGGCTTGCGCTTCACGCAGGATGAGCTAGTGGGGGAACCGCAGCAGGCACAGAGCCCAGGACCCACAGCAATTTTGGGGGACCTGCAAGTGGTTTTCCATTCCTTTTAAAATCAGAGGAAAATACAATGACGTTTTCAGCTGAACCATATATATATTTTTTTTAATTTTATTTTGGTATCATTAATCTACAATTACATGAAGGACATTATGTTTACTAGGCTCCCCCCTTCACCAAGTCCCCCCCACATCCCTGTTCACAGTCACTGTCCATCAACATAGTCAGATGCTGTAAAATCACTACTTGTCTTCTCTGTGTTGCACAGCCCTCACTGTGCCCCCCAACACTATACATGCTAATCGTAATGCCCCCTTTCTTTTTTTCCTGCCCTTATCCCTCCCTTCCCACCCGTCCTCCCCAGTCCCTTTCCCTTTGGTAACTGTTAGTCCATTCTTGGGTTCTGTGCTTCTGCTGCTGTTTTGTTCCTTCAGTTTTCTTTTGTTCTTATAATCCACATGAGTGAAATCTTTTGGTATTTGTCTTTCTCTGCCTGGCTTATTTCACTGAGCATAATACCTTCTAGCTCCATCCATGTTGTTGCGAATGGTAGGATTTGTTTTTTTCTTATGGCTGAGTAATATTCCATTGTATATATGTACCACATCTTCTTTATCCATTCATCTACTGATGCTGGTGGGAATGTAAATTAGTTCAACCATTGTGGAAAGCAGTATGGAGGTTCCTCAAAATGCTCAAAATAGAAATACCATTTGACCCAGGAATTCCACTTCTAGGAATTTACCCCAAGAATGCAGCACTCCAGCTTGAAAAAGACAGATGCACCCCTATGTTTATCGCTGCACTATTTACAATAGCCAAGATATGGAAGCAATCGAATGATATATTTTAATGTATAATATGTATATATTCATCTTTATGCTGATGCAGTCCTAAAATATAGTTTGCAGTATTTTCTTATGGAGGAAGGGGCCCAGGGAGGCAAGTGTGGCAACTCGGGCCGAGGGACGTCACCATGCAGCGCTGCCTTCGCTGGGGCCACCTTCCATAGGCCCGGCACTTCCAGAGGGGGAGCCGGAAGCCGGGAGAAGGCAGGAGCTGGCCCAGGATTACAAGCCAGGGCCTGATGCTTCACCGCCTTCTGTGTGCTCCATAGGGCATCAAGATTTCTTCTTAAAACGATTTTTCCAGGGCTGGTTTTTTCCAAACATCATGTAATTGTACTTTAATCAATAAAAAATTTCCTGTGGAAGAACTGGGAGGGGTGAAAGGAGAAAAGCCTAGCAAATATGAATTGTTTACTTGTCTCCCTTAAACAATATTTCACGTTAAAACAGCTGCAAATGAAATGAATTGTACTATAACCGTCTTGGAAAAATAGCTGCTGATCTCATACATTGATCATGCTTCCTGGTTCCAAAGGCCTCTCTTAAAATAATAATAAGTATCCTTCGCTCAGTAAATACCTGCCTCTACTTAGCGGGCAGTTGAAGGAATTATAATCGCAAAACCAGAATGGGCCCCTCCCTCCTGCGTCCTCCGAGGTGGCAGGTTCTGTGCTGGCCCTGCACAGGAAAGGGAAGGATCGTGGCCTCCCAGGACAGTGACTCCTGCCCTCTGGTTTGTAGGACGCCTGCACCCCAAATGTCATCACTCGGCTAACAGGCTTCCCCCTGGGCATCGCCCCTGCCTAGCACTTAGCTCCCGGCTCTGTCTTAGTGCTGCTTGGCTTTGCTGTCGTAGATTTGTCCAGGCGTAGGAGTCTCCCAGAACACCTGAGCAGTTGTTATGCCCAGGGGCTGTGGAACCAGACAGGCCTAGCTCCAGAGTGCCCTGACCATACTGCCTGATCTCTCTAAGCCTCAATTTCCTCATCTATAAAATGGAAGTAATAAATATATCCCTCTTAGGATTGCTGCAGTGACTAAATATACATTAAGGGCTTAGCACTTGCCTGCCAATAGTGAATGTTCACTAAAAGGTAGCTGTACTCTAGAAGAACACTGTGTGATAACTGAACATTCTAACAGGGAGTCCAAAGAGTTTTTTTGGTATTTTTCTTCAGTTTGGCATCAAACATTGTGATGACTGCAATGTGAATAAACATCAGAAAGTGTGCTTGGCAGTTTGCAAACTGGACTGTATCTTACTTGTCCAGGTGTGTGAGATCTTCTCAGAATATGGTTTCATGTCAGTTGGGCTTGAATGTTGTCAAAGAAAAAGCAAGTTCCTCAGGTTTGAGACCTCCTCAAAGCCTATGATGTACATTCCTCAATGCAGGCCTCTTAACACCTGTCTGTTACATCACGTTGAGCATACAAGGATGCATTACACAGAAAAGAAACACCTGACTTGGGTGTTACTAAACTCCATTATCTTTCATCAACATCCATGGCAGAAGAGATGACATCAGTCCCCACCAACCTGAGTGTCTGAAGGGTTTCACTAACTGTCTTCATAGAATCTTGTTTGAAACAAATAGCATTTTTAAATGTTTTTCTTTTTACAGGTTTAGAAATCTTATTTAAATCAATGTAATGAGACACTTTGAACAAAATGTAATCATTCTCACTTCTCCATGTGTTGGAAGAGGCAGTGTCACAGCTGAAGAGTTGGGGTTTGATTGAGCTGGTTATTTGCACACAGACACAAATCCTTGCTGTGTGCTCCAACTCCTCAGTGTACCATGTAGGTAGGATTTTGTGTGTGTCTGTATTAAGTGAATTAAATTCGGGAGAATTAAGAGGGCTATTACTCCGCTGTGGTTTTTTAAAGAGTTGGAAACTTCAGAACTTTGCGGAGTTGCAGGACCAGCTCTCTCCCCTTCTTTCCAGACCTCTTTGTGTCTTCCGGATGCTTCCTGTCTCAGAACAATGGGTCTCCAGTTTCCAGGAAGGCTCTCTTGAAGTGGAAATAGAAGGTTCCATTAAAGTTTGAGAGTTTGTGAAGTCAAGAGAGTCTTCACTTAATCATTTACCACAAGGATATATTGTACATTCATTTTGAAACTAAAAAATTATTTTAAACAATGTGCCAGCAAAGATAAAAGTATTGCCTCATTTCTTCTGGTGAAGAAATCTGGTCTCTTCATGGTTTCCCATGAAGAAGTAACTCATTGATGAGCACTTACCACAGGGCATTTTAATCCATGAAAATGTGGTGGGAAGTTGCACTGGAAGACTCTCTTCCTCTGTCCCATGCATGAGCACATTTGCCCTGGCTCTGTTAGAGAAAAGTGAGAGGAGATTGAGCCAGCTGGGAAATGGTGGCATTGGAAGCCCCTTGTTTTGGTTCTCCTTAATGTGCATGGGAAGATGAGAGTGTATTTCCAGATTTCAAAATTTACAATAAGAAATACCACTCAAGGTGGCAAAGTTTGTTGCTTTTTCTGGTACAAACAGCAAAGAACAGGTATGACTTTAATTAATCTGATTCATTTGAAGGCTGGGGGAAGGTAGAGGGATCCTACTGGAACCCAGGCTTCTTTCTTGGCCATCCAAGACCATGTACTGAGGCTCCTTTGGACACTGCTCATGTGTGCCTCTGACTAAATCCTTAGAATAACTGGGGTTGGAAGTCCCTTAAGCTTCGAAATTTGTTACTGGACCAAGGAAAGGGTGTTTCAGGTGTCTCACTGGGCTTGAAGTAAGGACCTGAAAGCTTAACAGCCGATAAAAAGGGAATTGGTGGAAGATGGATGCTATTTTAGGCAAGAGCAGACCTCTGTCTCCTTATGCAAGCCTTTCCCTTTCTCCCTCCAATAAGAATTGAAGAATTGCAATGGCTTCATCTTCAGGTGGGATAAGAGAGACAGGTGGTCTTCAGTCAGACAAGGAGGAAAACAGGGCATTTTTATACCATGTAATGTTTGCTGGTATTTAAATATACTTTGGTGGCATCTTGGCTTCTGTTCAGAGACTGTTGAAATCATCTTGATTGTGAAGACTCACTAAAAGGAGCTGTTAAATTATGCTTCTCTAATTATATTTAGCTATAAACTATTGGTTCTGTCTTGGCCTTGTGAGTGATAACACCTATTATCTAGATGTTCTCTGTCCACATCCCACCTGAGGAAAAAAATCAAATTGGGTTTGAATTTCTGTTTGGGCAAAATATATTTATTAAATCTTTCATTATTAAAAGTGATCTTGATTGCTTACCTGCATGTAGTGTGAAGCTGTTGCCCCACTGAAGATGTGGGTTATTTGTAAGCCAAATACCAAAAATAAAAATGAAAAAGGAAGCATTTAAAGTGTAGGTGTCATAGGTGATAGATCCCTTTTTACCTGCATAAACCTGGTCATAATTCAGATTGCATCTTTTAAAACCCCCTATTGTTCAAATTATTTCACTGATCACCCTTTTTGAAATTTCAGACTCGGAGATAAAATGAAAAACATCCCTTTCAGAGCAGGGGCATAAACACCTCCAAAGTGTGGAGCTCTGTGATGTGCTTTACATTTTGATTCTCTGTGTCTCAGGCTGGATGGATCCTTTTGGAGCTGCCATCCTTCCTTCGCCTGGAGTCTCACCCCCCATCTCCTTCACTGAAACACAAGACTGGGAGCTTCTGGAGGGTGGGCGCTGTCATGGCCACCAATGAAAGCCCACTGGGGACCGACCACAGAGTTTGGCTCTGAGTGGGAACTAAATAAAGACTTGTATGAATGACTAAAGCACAAGACATTATTCTTGAATACCTAGTTGATCAAATGTATGATACCCTTCCTGGAACCCTACCCTTGAATGCTGGCCACTATAGCCTCTTTCTGTCTTGAAGAGACTTGATCAGGACATTGAACCTTGCCTTTCCTGAGCCAGGCCGGTGGAGCTTGCTCAGCTGAGGAGGGCAGCTGAGGGGCTTCAGTCACATGTAATGAAAGGAGGATGATAAACACCAAGGTTCAGATCTGGTTCTTTACTAATAGATCATCCACTCTCGCTTGAATAGAAATTGGGCCTATCATTGCCTCTTGAATGGTACTCTGCCACGATTTATTCTGAACCTTATAACATGGCTCCCAAGGTTCTCTGCCACTTCTCAAAGCACCAAGGTATGCAGCCACGGTACCTCAAAGCCAGCGTCTTCCCTAGTCACCACCAGTTATAGTCCGAGGATCTGGGGATGCACCTGTCTCCTTTGGAGGCAGCAGCTGTAGGTTGACATGGGTACTAGTTCAGATCCAGTCTCCAACCCTTGCTCCAGTGGGACTGCTAGCAAGTCTTGTAATCTTACATATGTGTCCATCTACTCATCTGGACAATGGGGGTAACAATAACTTCCTGGAGGGTTTCTAGAGGAGGAGAGAGATCTGTTCACGACCAACACACAGAAAGGGCTCAGTGAGTGATGGTGTTTTTATCTGCCTAGAGAATGTCTGTGTGTCTTTCAAAACTCAAGCTTTCTCTTCCTAAAGCATTTCTTGATACTTCTCTGGTATACAAAGGACTTGCCTCTGCTGTGACTTTTGTCAGAATACTTATTTGTATATTTGTTCACATGCCCACCAACTCTACCACTCTGTACATCCTTGAGAGGAGGGACACTAGCTCTTTGATCTTTGTCCTCCTTCCACCTGCCTCCTCCTCCTAACCTACAAGAGTATTTGACAAGTCGATGAATAGAAGGCCATTTTGACATCAAATGCTATCTTTTTCATGATGCAGAGGGAATAGTTGTGTAGGCTGTGTGTGACAAGGATGAATGGTTTGTGACTCTATGTCCTGGGACTCAGAGGGATGTGGGTAATAGAGAAAAATAGCACTGTTGGCTTAACTGAGCCTAAAATTTGCTTTCTAAGGAATTAAAAGTAGAAAAGTATGCTGATGAAAGATGTTTTATACAATAACAATCTCCTTCTGAGATAGTCTTCCAAATAAGGCAAAATCAAGCCTCACTTTGGGGATTGTTTTAAAGATGAGACTGGAAGGGATACTTTAATAGTACAACCTGAAATGAGAAGTTGGCTTCTTATTACTTAATAAAATCACAAGGACTCTTATACCCCTGCCTGCTGGAGAATCTCAGAGAGTTTCAGATGCTCATGAATCTGCCAGAGCCCCTCTCAGGTTTGGGGCCAAACAAAAGGCAGCTGGGGTGTAATGGGGTCAGTGGCCTATCTTGTTCCAGATGGCTTGTCCTTGTCATTAGCTGGTGACCTTAGCTAAGACATTCACCTTGAGTATTCTGTGCCCTCTTATATAAAATGGGGGTATTCATCATAGACTAAGTGGGGAAGTGGGGGTTCCAGGAGCATCAAGTGAATCTATGCACGTGAAGAGGTTTATAAATTCTGAAGTGTTCTACCGTTGAGTGACTATGCGTGATAGCCCACTTGTAATGGTACCATGTTAAGCAGGATGTGTGTGTGGGAAGGGGCATTGAAGGGAGTAGGCAGCTTGCTGTAATCATCCTTTAGGTGAGTAGTCCCAGAAATGTGACCAGAGAATCAGTAGCCTGTTGAGGTGAGCCATGAATGATCAGAAAGAGGTGGGAGAAAGGAAGAGGGTAGAAGATGATTCCCTGGTAAAATAAATTCAGGAATGGCAGCAAATTCTCTCCCGTAGATTAAAATGCCCACTAGCCTGTGGAAGGCTGTAAAGAGCCTGTCTGTGTAACTTTGTTAAACTCAGCATTTTCCTTACTGTGCTACCCCATTTCTGCACAACACTTGGTAATATGCTCCCCTTTTCCCCCAGGAGCTAGTGTTCTTTGGAATACTTTGGGAAACAACTTGCAAAGCAGTAATAATAGCGAATATCTATTGATTTTGTTTACTATGCCCTGCACCAGCCTCAGGTCTGTTCAGAGTCCTGGGCACTCACGATTACACCATGGAACCTTCACGAGCCTCAGTTCTTTTCATCTTTAACTCACATATCCTTCTAGGAAGGCACTGTTATTTATGTCTATTTTACAGATTAGGAATCTGAGGCTCTCTGAGGTCATCATTTCCCAGATTACATAGCAGTTGGAAGATGCCATGCTCTGCTGCTCTGTCTTTCACACATGCTGCTTTGTTGAATCCTTCTACAAATGATTGAACTCTAAAATTATGCTTTCCAGACGCTCAAAGCAGGTGATCTTTGTGCTCACCCCTACTGATGACTAGGTAGACTGCTGAAGCCAGTATTATTAATATGTGATTTTTAAATGTTTAGCCTACTTTAAAGGGCTTAACTGTGTTACCATGAGAAATGGGTAATTCCTGTTTTTACCGTCAGCACCACCTGTGGCCTGATAGATAGCTCTGACCTCCTTTTTCACTTAATTCTTCTGTATTTTTATATTTGACTTCAGAATCTTTCAAACACTGTGCAGTTGCTTCAAGCTGATTTTCTGTTTCTTATTTTCCTCCTGCCCCCAAACCTGAATTTTTCAACCTCTTTCAATAGGTACAGTGGTGCCTGGGGTACTTGTCACAAAGCACTAATCCAGAGACCCTGCTCAGACATCCTTATTCAGCATGGCAGTGGGGTGCCCAGGATTCTTTAAATAAGCCCCTCAGTGGCGCTAATGTGACTTGTCCACAGGACACATGTCCTCTCTTATTTTGCATTTACCCAACTGAGTTACCACTTGCCAAATGGGGACCCTGGAGAAATGTCAGTCAATGTTCAGGCAAAACCAGATTTCGACTCCGAGGGTTCAACTGAAGAGATGTTAACAAAGGAGTTAGGGTGCAGAGAACCAAGAAAGGTGGCTGAGGCACCCAGGGACCAGTAGTAGCAAGAAGCAAGGGAGGAAATATTGTCAGCTAGTGAAAACTGGAGTCCTGGAGGAGCTGCAGCACCTGAGGGGTATGACCCTGGCCAGGGCTGAGATGCCAAAGCTGAGATACAGCAGAGAAGAAATACCCCAACTTCTCTCTTTTCTGCCATCTGATCTGCTGGTATCTTCCATTTGCTGAACTAAACTAAAGCCAAAGTGTGAGAGAGCCCAGGGATACAACCTTCAGGGGTCACACAGCAAGCTGGAGAGCCTAGGTAATGGATCTGGGGGGAGGGTAAGAGTAGGGGACACCAGCTAGTGAATAACCAGAAAACAGTAACATGAAATACTAACTGAGCATTAACTGAGAGCCTACCAGGTGCTTCACTTGTACCCACCACGTTAGGGATTTAGACATGCCAGAGAGCCGGTTCCTGCCCTTCAAAGTACCCACAGTCTAGAAAGGGGAGCCTAATATGAACAAATAAGTTCAGTGAAGTGTCACAGAATAGCCAGTTTAGGAACTAAGCTGATATCAATGATGCAAAATAACAGATTTCTGGAAATACCGACCTGTTCCCCATAGCAGAGGTCAGCAGAGACAAAGTGTGGGTTCACAGAGTTAAGTTCTGTGAGGTCCCTATCACAATTACACAACTGGCTATCATGCAGCTCTGCCCCTGTAGCACAAAAACGGCCACAGACAACATGGCAGTGAATAGGCATTGCTGTGTTGCAATAAAACTTTACTTATAAACACAAGCTTCAGGCCAGATTGCGCCTGTAGTTTCCCACCCTTGCTGAATGTAAACTATCTCACAGCAACATGTAAAGGATGCCCAGAACGGAAATCTGTAGTATGAAACCACAGAATTATAACTGGACTTCATCTATTAGTCACCAGCAATTTGTTTATTGTGCCTTTTATGAGAAAAGGGAAGTAGTTTTGGATATTAGAGATTGGGGAAAGGAAGACTTCTGCAGTAGAAATGAACATGATTTTCAGCGGATGATAGGTGCTGTGGGAAATGTGAACAAACCAGATTCTTCCTCCTCCTGTCTTACATCGGCTCACTCACTAGTAACACTGTACAAAAGGAAGCAGTACAACAGCACGTGCTTATCATCAGCTTTCAAAGATGTTATTCGTGGTGCCCTGAGAGCACATTAGGAGGTACAGAGTTTTTATATGACTGCATTGCCGTGAGACTGAAGAGTGGTTTCAGTTTCCAATAGGTTTTGTAAGTATCTCTTTTCCTTTCAGATGTTAAACTCATTTTCATATTGTGCACACCAGAAAAAAAAAAAAGATGAAAAAATACCCATTCTGAACAACTGATGTTCTCCTGGTGTTGTGACAGAAAACAGAGCTGTTTGTGGAAATGGCAGCAGGTGAACTCGTAGCTAGTTACAGTGGGACAGTAGATAGAACCCAGAGCAGATAGCTTTTACCAGGCTTTGTAGCTGAAAAAATTTACTTTGAACTGATTTTTATCATTCACCAGAAACCAAAGGTGGTGAGCAAGGATCTTTACTAAAATAATGACACACAGGATTCTTGCTACCTTTTGGTCTTTGCTAGGATTTTGGTTATCAGAGCAATGAAATAACAGCCCTTCTGGTGGCAGCTTTTCCTGTTTCATTCCCTTCTCGCAGTTGTGTTGCTGATCCTCTTTTCTGAAGATTGTGAGGTCCCTGTGTCCAGGACTGAAAGGCACCTGGGGGACTGTGCCAAGTACCCAGAACAGCCCCGTTCCTTCCAGCTGCTTCTTCAGGTCCAGGTTGTCTAACACAATGGTCTTCAAATTTCTTTTCTGGTGGACTCTCTAAAACTATGCCATCCAATATGATAGCCACTGGCCACATATGGCTATTAAGACCTTTGAAATATGGCTTGTTTACATTAAGAGATTCTGTACATGTAAAATACATACACGATTCCAAAAACTTAAATGAAAAATAATGTAAAATGCCTCACTAGTAATTCCTTATATTGTTTATGTGTTGAAATAATATTTTGGGTATATTGGATTAGGTAAAATAGATTTTAAAAACAGAATATAGCCTAGAGAAATACTTGTAGTTGTACCATGAAATAAGAAAATGTTTTTGCAATAATATATCAAATCATTATGTTGTATGTACACCATAAACTAAGACACAGCTATATGTCGGTTATACCTCAATAAAACTGGGGAATGAAAAGACAAGAATATTAATTGAATTATTGCTTTCAATGATAATGAGAACTAAAAAGGATAGATTATTACAATTAATTTTACCTTTTTTCTTTCTACTTTTTAATTTTAATTATATATTTGGCTCAAATAACCATTATGTTTCTGTTGAATAGGTGCTGCTCTAAAAGATTTTGGGAACACTGTATATATGCCTTTGCCCAATTTTAAGTGAACATCTCAGTGTTTTATAAGTTTGCATGAGTGTTTTGTTACTAAGAGGTAGAAAATGTTAAACATGATATAGAATGAAATAAGATGGTGATTGACTATAATTAAACTAAATAAATATGATTTGATAAAATCATAAGTTTTAAAATCTGTGTTTACTAAAGTGTGATATTTCTGAAATTAATCATTTAAAATGTTTAACCTTAGGTTTTATCCAGTTTATTAAAAAAAAATCTGATAGCCTTGCAGAGCATTCCAGCTATATTTAAAGGGATTGGCATGTTTTTTCCTGAATTCTGAGCATCCTAAGACAGGTCAAAGTGCTCTGTTTCCACTGCCACACTTCTCTGTAACCAATATTCTGTGATATTGGGTGATGGGGAAGAAGGACATTGGCTGTATTGATTACAGGCTCATTCTCAGGCAGATGAATTGAGGAGTGAGTAATACAGATGTTGAGGATCTGTCCCATTCCTATATAGGTTGCCCTAGGAAAGTCTTCTTGTACCCTCTGGGTAAGGGTTCACCAGTTTGAAGACCATTCATTTAAGATGAGCCACTGATAGAAGATAGAGGCCTTTGCCCTCTTTTCCTTGTTAAGCCACTGCAGAAGCCCTATGATAACGTGAAAGAAAGTAATTCAATCAATACAACTCTTGTCACCTTAGGATGTGGGCTCCCAGAGGTTAGTGCAGTTGTTTGGAGATGACTTAGCACTTTGAGGGTGGTCCACAAACTCCTCATGTGGTGAGATTACTTTTTTTAAAAGTCATAGAAATGAGATGACTGCCTAAACTCTTCACCCTTCATCTAAAAAGGCCTGCCACCCAATGACTGCAACACTGTTTGGTGGATAGCTTTCTCCAGACTCCTTCAGCCTTTCAGGAAGAGCTGTTGGTCCAGAGTCTAGGGCGAACTAATAACACGAGTGCTCTTACCCTTTGACAGAAGGTTCAGATGTTTATTGGAATCCTGTCTAGGCAATTACAGTTGATAAGACTCCTTCAAAGGTCCAGGAGGGATACAAGAAATTAGGACACTGATTCTGTGTCCTTCACTTTTATCTTCTAGTTGCTGGTTGACGAGACACTGCTGTTCCTCCCAAGAAACAGCTAAGAGAAAATATAACTCTTGCCAGATATTCCCCTTTTTTTATTGAGTACAATATATACGTAACATAAAATTGACCATTTTAACCATTTTTGAATATGTGTTTCTTTGGCATTAAGTACCTTCACAATATTGTGTAATCATCACCATTGTCTATTTCCACAACTTTTTCATCATCCCAAACAGAAATTCTATGTTCATTAGGCAATAACTCCCCATTTCCTGTTCCCTCCTCCCCTCCACCCCCAGCTCCTGGCAACCTGTCTTCTACTTTCTGTAAGAATTTGCCTATTCTAGGTGCTGCATAGAAATAAAATCATGCAATATCTGTCCTTTTGTGTCTGGCTTATTTCACATAGTGTAATGTTTTCTAGATTTATCCATGTTGTATTTCATCCACTTCATTCCTTCTTATGGCTGAATAATATTCCATTGCATGGATAGACCACATTTTGTTCATTTGTTGATGGACACTTGGGTTGTTTCCACTTTTGGCTCTTGTGAATAATGCTGCTATTAACATTGTTGTACAGATATCTGAGTCCTTATTTTCAATTCCTTTGGGTATATATGTAGGAGTGGAATTATTGGGTCATATGGTAATTCTACATTTTTTAACTTTTTAAGGAACTTCCAGACTTTTTTCCACCACAGACGCACCATTTTACATTCTCACCAGCAGTACACAAAGATTCCAATTTTTCCACATCCTCACCAACACTTGGGTTTTTTTATTTTTGTCTTTTAAATAATAGCCGCCCTAGTGGGTGTGAAGTAGTATCTCATTCTCTCTTTGATTTGCATTTCCTGAGTGATCAATGATAGTGAGCATTTTCCATGTGTAATTTGTATAACTTCCTTAGAGAAATATCTCTGCAAGTCCTTTGCCTGTTCTTAAATTGGATTGTTTGCCTTTTTGTTGTTAAAGGAGCTCTTTATATATGTTGGATATTAATGCCTTATCAGATATACGATTTGCAAATATTTTCTCCCATTCTGTGGGTTGTCTTTTCACTGTCCTGATAGTATCCTTTGATGCACAAAAGTTTTAAATTTTGACAAAGTCAAAGTTACCTATTTTTTGTTCTTACTGTTGCTTGTGCTTTTGATATCATGCTTAAGAAACTGTTGTGAAATCCAAGGTCATGAATATTTTCCCCTATGTTTTTTAATTTTAGCTTTTGAATTTGATTTTTTGATCCATTTTGAGTTAATTTTTGCATACAGTGTGAGGTAAGGGTCTTCATTCTTTTGCCTATCGATATCTTGTCTTCCCCACACCTCTTGTTGAAAAGACTGTCCTTTCTCTATCGAATGGTCTTAGCAACCTTGTCAAAATTCACTTGACCCCATGTTTGAAAGCTTATCTCTGGACTGTGTATTCTATTCTATCTCTTGTTATCCTTATGCCACTACCACACTATTTTATTTACTGTATCTTTATAGTAAGTTTTGAAATAGGGAAGTGTGAGTCCTCCAGTTTTGCTCTTTTTCAAGGTTGTTTTGACTAGTTGAGATCCCTTGAACTTCCATGTAAATTTGCCAGATGTTCCCAACTTTTAAAAAATTGTACAGCTAAAATGTAGGCAAACCAAGGATACAATAAGAATTGCAGATAATCTCACAACCTATTCGGACCCTCATCAATGAATTTTAAGCATTAAACAAGACAACATGGGATACCACTTCACATCCTCTGGGATGGCTATCTCAAAGACAAACAATAACAAATGTTGGAGAGGATATAGAGTTCTCATAACCCTCATACCCTGTTGGAGAGAATGTAAAATGGTGCAGCCACTTTGAAAAACAACCTGGAAGTTCCTCAAAAGGGTGAACATAGAATTACCATATGACCCAGCAATTCTATTCCTTGGTATATACACAAGAGAAATGAAAACATGTCTCCATACATAAACTTTTACACAAATATTGAAGCAGTATTATTCTTAATAGCCAGAACGTAGAAATAACCCAAATGCCTCATCACCTGATGAAATGGATAAATAAAATGTGGTATGTCTGTATAATGGAATATTATTTAGCAATAAAAAGAAATGAAATACTGATACACCATTCCACAATATGTATGAACCTTGAAAACATGCTAAGTGAAAGAAGCCAGAAACAAAAAAACCACATATTGTATGATTCCATTTATATTAAATGTTCAGAATAGGCAAACCTATAGAACCAGAAAGTAGATTAGTGGTTGCCTGGGACTGGTGAGGGGTGGAAAGATGTGGGAACAGGAGGGTTCGGAGTTTCTTTTTGGAAAAATGAAAATGTTTTCAATTTGATTGTAGTGATCATGCACAACTCTGTGGATATACTAAAAGTTTGTATACTTTAAATGGATGAATTGTCTGACATATGAGTTGTATCTCAGTAATGCTATTAAACAAAACACAAGGGGCTGAACATATCATTTTCTATCGTCCTTTTCTTCACTTAATATAACAAAAGCATCTTTGCATGACCTGAAATGTTACTTAATTTGTTATTTTTAATAGCCACCCAGTTTAAGTGATAGTAGATGTATCACTGATATCACTGATTACATACACACACATACACACACACACACACACACGTGTATGTGTGTATGTATGTATGTGTAAAATGTCTTCAAAATGCTAGGCATTCCACAGTCAATATTAGTCAATCTTACATTCTTTGGGGTTTAGTTCTCCCCATAGATTTTTTTCCCCTGATATAAACCATGTTGGAAATCATGAGATTTAGCCTTATCAGTGTTGACTACTTGTGAGATAATCATGTCTGTGAAAGTCATGACAAATAGTGATTAGCGATTTTGTTAAGGCACGCATTTGGTTCTTACATGCTGAGAGACTGATAAATGGAACTTCGTCATTTAACTATTGCTCTGTCCAGTATCACACCCTACTTAGGTTTATTCATGAATATGGGGTCTCGGGAGGGTCTCTCAAATATAAAAGGTTTATATAGCTGCTGTCATAATGGGATTGTGATTCTTTTAATGATGGCAGGCTTAAGATACAACTTAAAAAAGAAAAAGCCATGTAGATATTCTAAAGAGAGAGATGGGCAGAAATTATTTTGATTTTTAAGGCCAGTTGTCCTAATGATGGTCAAGTTTCCTTATTTTATAGCAACTTTGTCATGGTAACCATAAGGGCTGTTGGATCTTAGTAGTAGCTCCTTCTAAACCAAGAAAGGTCAAATTCAATATAATAGCCTTACCTGGGTCACTGGTAAATAAATAAATGCAGGAGTTAATCTCTGAGATAACTTGGCAAAATTTTAGAGTAGGAGAAATTTTGTCTAAGCCCTGGCTCCCTGGTGTTCTCATGAGTTCTTTATAATTTTTCTTCAGATACTGAAACTCATTTATACTAAAGGTGAGTGGCTGACTATAGCTTAACAGTTAACCTTGTGAAGGGGAGGCAAGTTAATGTAGGTCAGGCCCTCAGAATCACACCCAAAATGTGGTCACCTCTTACCTATGTGTCAGTCTGGCCATGTGATCTCACCAATAGAGGCTCTTATTTATTGCATAATATCTGTCTTGCGTGACATCTAAATTTGGCTGAGATAAGCCATGTGAGAATGAGATGCTGATTCTCCAGATGAAATCTAGAGTGGCTCCTAAATGTGGCTTAGAATTCAGTGACTGGGGGAAAATTGGAGGTGCTGCTGGCTTGCGTCCAAATGGGCTCATGTGTTACTCAGAGTGATGGCAGTGCTTGAGTCTAGTTTAGTTTTGTGTTGTTTTCTTTTCTGAGTGAGGAAGCAAAAAGTAGGGACGAAAGCTGATATTAACATATTATACATATTTTTATATTTGTGTGTCCATCTATTTGAAGTGGCTTGCTTTTGGAAACAGCTGGTTAAAACCCTGGGTTTTGCATTTGAAATATTCTTTGTTCTGTTTGCAACCATGCACTGATATATTTTCCCACATTTTCGTTTTTTTTAAGTTCTCCAGTGCCTATCCTGGGAAGATCTGTCTTTCCATTTATCAAAACAAATGGCAAGCTGGGGACCTTTTAAAGTAGGTTTTTTTAGTTAATAAAGCCAATCTTCTTATTCTGTTATGTTAAAGTACATTATCTTTTTTATTGCCAGTTCTGTATGGCTAGGTCTGTTTTCTGTCTTAGCAATCTCAGGACTGCCCCACTTGCTTGCTGTGTAGAGAATTACAAAATCATTAAGGGTGGGGCAGCACCAGCTGACTTACAGTACAAACCATTTCTCAAAATAACCACAACAGTGCAATACTGATGTTTAATTTACGTCACAGTATGTTTTTATGAAATAGTTTGTGGCATTTTCATTTCTATTCCGGATGGAATCTTGGTTTCTCTCCCTTTTAATCAGCATTTAATTTATTTTTATTATTAAAATTTCCACTCCTTGTCTTGGCACGCCTCCAATTTAACAGCTTTGATGAGAGAAAAACAAAACCAAACTTATCTTTCCCCACCCCAGCCTCTCAACATCAGTTTAACTGCAAATGTATTTTCCCCTTTGATGTATCCTAACTTTGGGTACTAAGTTTTCTGCCTTAAGAGAGATTTAGAAATGTTCTGGGACACATTACACATTTACACAGAGTTGTAATCAGGAATTGATAAAATTGATGTACAACCTTGGAATTTTAAACACTTTCAACCAATTCAAAGTATTTAGTCACATGCACTGCTTCATTTTCCTTTTACAAATGTCTTTCTGTATAATGTCCTGTAATTAGAACAGGAAATCATTGAGTAACTGTAAGATGAATAAGAGCACTTAGACTGAAAGGAAAATTACCTTCTGAGAAATTATATTCTTTTTTTTTCTTTCTTTCTTTCCTTTTTTTTTTTGTTCTTCTGCATGTTGCAATGTTGGTAATGATAGTAACAGCTGTAGCTACTCTTATCTGCAGAATTTTCATGCCTAGGTTTTCTGGAATAAAAAAAATTCATTTTCAGTAATAATCAAAATTGAATGGATGGAACATAGGAAATGCCTAATTATGACAAATATTCAGTGTCACAACAGAGCAGCAATTAAATGGAAACTTCGATGTAATTGTCAATAGCAGCAAGAGTTGGAATAGTGCCAGGTATATAAAGTTGATGCTTTTTGCCTGGTTGGTTGCTAGGAGCACACTGAAAAGTATAAAGCTTTGAGAAAGGAATGTCTAATGTAATAAAGTAACAGAAAGAAGCATAACTCATTGTAAGAGCCTCTCATATTGACATTATTTTACTTAAATTGTCTCAAAACTACACATCAGGTTTTATAACATGAGCGAATTCATATTTGCTTGGAACTACAATAAAAAAGAACTCTGTATGTTGTCTTTGTAGGACTAGGGACACTGTGTCTCAAATGTAGCCTTCATACATATTTGGAAGCTAAGTGAAAATCTTTAAATGTTTGTTTCTATTGGCATCCAAATGCATTTACCCTAATACGATTAAGAGAACTAAAGGGCAAAATACTTGGCAGATTTTTCAGTTGAGGTAATTAGGTGCAGGAAGGAACATGCATACTTTTTCCACCAGGCTCTATAAAATCCTAGTTCGAAGGTTTTTTTAAACTTACTGATGTTAGAAGTAGATTATAGTGGTTTTCAGTAAGCATAATAGTGTGATGTTTCCGAAACAAACCTTCCCTCCTCCCCACAGAATGAAAAAGAAAGTTACATTTCTGAATTGTTGTGTAAGAGATAAAAGCAAATTTCTTCTCCAGAATTTATGTTTTCAGCCTTCTGTGCATTTGGCCACCATTAGCTATTTTAAAAAATAGAATTTTGGATATTTGAAAGTCATTAATGCTCCATTAATTCATTGTGTTTGCTATTTCATGCATCTCTCTTTGTGTAAAGACAACTTGAGCAACGTGCTATTCAGAATGAATGCCTGCTCTTACCCTCTCCCCCCTCCACCCCCAGCCCAACTCTGAGGATTAAAGCAATGGTATACAGTTACTGTTGAAAAGCTTGGGTGGAGTCTCAAGTTATAATTACAGTTTCTCTGTGGAATTCTGTTTTGGACATTGAAAATGTATAAATAAGTGAAAAATTGACATTGAGAGAGGTTAACAAAACGTGTAATTATGATATAAGCACAGGATTAGAGTAATTTTGGTTGCACATTACAAGCAGTGTACTTTAGGTATTAACTTTTAATAGGTGAAGTTCTTTTCACTGAAGTTGAAATGAGGTTTAGTAATTTGGGGTCTCTTGTTCCCTTTGAATATTTCATTTTAAAATAGGCTTATTCACTTTTTTTTTTGGTAGGGGGGGAATTAAGGAATGGGATGACATTTTAATAGAATATCATAATTATGCTTTAAAATTTCAGTCTTTGGTACCAACAATTTATTGCTGATCATTTTCTGTTGACAGAAATCAAGTACTGTATATATAATTCAACCAACAACTGATTAGAATATGTTAGAGGAAGATTCCTTAGGGTAATACTTTGATTCCTTTTCCAATGTGGGTGTGGTTGAAAGAAAATCTTCGTTCCAGGAACACTTCATCTGTCTTTTGCTAAAGAAATGTGTAATTTATCTACTCTTATTCATTATTAGATTTATCTGCTAAACGTGTTATGAATCGGATGGGAGAGAAGTCCCACAGCGTTTTTTGGCTTCCCTTGTTTCATGGGTGACTTTACATAGGTGTGTTTATTTATGTGTATATGAAATGCATAAGGAGGATAGAAGTAGATGAGGAATTTAAATAAAAATACTTGAAAGGGTTATCTGGCTTTGTTTATTAGTGTACTAGGGCAAAATAAAACATGACAGTTGTTGAACAACTTAATATTTTTGTAGCTATATGAAGAGAAAGTTAATTTAATACGAAGGCTTAGGAGGAAGTTAGGGGATCATAGAATTTAGATCTGGAAATCTCTTCCAAACTTATAATTTTATATCATATATCTCATATTAAGGTGACCACACTTTGCCTTAAGGAAAAATACGTTTCTCCAATTAGCTAAATATGTCTGCCCAAGCTCCCCCAAAAAAACTCAGTGTGTCCTCGCTCAGTGAAACTTTGACTTAGATGAATGGTCGGTTTTTCCAGGTCTTGCCTTTGCTCTGGATCTCTTTACTCTCACCTAGAATGCTTTGTCAACCTTCACAGCAGTCCTGTGGGCCTCATGGGCTTTCTCTGGATTTTGTAAATATTACAGGCAACTCCTCTGGGGATGTTTACTTCTAAGGCAGGAAATTTGCCTCCTTCCAAACAATGCCAAAATTCTTGTCCAAATGGATGAATCTGTTATCAGAAATGGACAAAATTATCATAATTTTTGTTTTGGCATCAGTAAGCATTGCCACATTACACCAGGTTCCAACTATGCCTTTAGCCTCTGAATGGAAAGAGGTTAATGAGGCAGGCTTTCCAGGCTTATGCAACCCAGAGCTGGCTCTTTTTTCTATAACGGGGTAGAAAGTATTAAATGGATATAGAGCAGTCTTCCCTTGTCTGCAGGGGATATGTGCTAAGACACAAATGCATGCCTGACACTGTGGATAGTACCAGACCCTGTATATAGTATGTTTTTTTTTCCTATACATACTTAATATGATAAAGTTCCATTTATAAATTAAAGGCCCAGTGAGAGATTAACAACCATAACCAAAAATGAAATAGAACAATTCTAAGAACATACTGTAAGAAAAAGTTATGTGGATGTGATCTCTCTCGCGTGCTCTCTCTCACAACATCTTATTGTACTGTTCTCACCCTTTATCTTCTTGAGATGATGTGAGACGATAAAACGTGGACCTGATGAGATGAAGTGAGGTGTACGATGTAGGCATTGTGATGTAGCGTTTGGCTACTGTAGACCTTCTGGCCGCACCTCAGAAGGATCCTCGCTTGTGGATCGCTGTTGACGACCAGTAAGGAAACCACAGAAAGCAAAATGGAGAGTAGGGGGCGACTACTGTGCCTGAAAGGTGTGTCAGTAACGTTCAGCCATCACGATGGGCATCTCAGCGTTCCAAAATAATAACAAGTTAATTTAACCAGAATAGAATTCTGGCTTAAAACAGTTCTGGATGAAACAGAGGTCTCATATTTTACTTGATCAAAGGCTATATCATCCTCATGACTAATATTGCAAATTAGTTAAACCCATAGTAATAATAATAATAAGTCAAGGAACAAAGATATTTTTCCAACCACACCCACATAAAAAAGGAAACCAAATTATTACTGTAAGGAATGTTATTATTATTATTATTATTATTATTATTACTATTATTCTTTGAGATTCTGGAGTAGTCACTTTGGTGTCTGAAAAAAAAAAAGAAGTCATTTCTAAACACCAATGTCAGACAGTTTTCCCATGTCTAAACTGGGGAATATTAATAAGTAATAATGCTACTAGTAGGGTTGTCCTGAGTAGTATCTGAGAGATATCTTGTGTGAAAGAACTTTGTAAATTTTAGTGTTTTATTATTAGTACCAGAAATCAAGGTAGTATTTGCTCTGCTTTCTAGACAAGGAAACAGTGCCTCAGGCCCTTGCGTTTTTGGTTAAGATGTCTTCCTTTCATTTACTTTCTTCTGTGATACAGCAGTCCTGGGAAGGAGTCAAGGAGAAGGGAATTTGGCCTTGTATTCTGGTTTTGTTACAGGGCAGGTTTGGATAGATGCATATAACTGACACTCAATATATTATACATTGTAAATGTATTTCTATAAAAGAATATATAAGTATGTATACATACAGATAGTCCCTGACTTATGATGGATCTACTTATGATTTTTTTACTTTACAGTGATGGGAGTGATACGCATTTAGTAGAAACTGTACATCAAATTTTGAACTTTGATCTTTTCCCAGCCTAGTGATATGATCCTCTGTCATGATGCTGGGCAGCAGCTCCATCTGCCACATGACCATGAGGTAAAGAACTGATACACTTACAGCCACTCTACACATACAACCACCATTCTGGTTTCCACTTTTAGTACAATATTCACTGCATTAAATGAGTTACTCAACGCTTTGACTTTGTTATAAAATAGGCTTTGTGTTAGATGGTTTTGCCCAACTGTAGATTAATGTATGAGTTCTGAGCATGTTTAGGGAAGGCTAGGCTAAAGCTATATCCATCTCTCTCTCTCTCTCTCTCTCTTTCTCACTTCTTATATATGGAGAGGAGAGAGAGAGAAAAACCCAACTAAATCATTTACTATAAATGTATACAAAAAACTAAACTGAGACTCAGAGGCATTGGTTGCAAAGTTTAACATGCATGAGCTACCTGGGAGTTTATTAAACATGTAAATTCCTGGGCCCCAATCTTAAGAGATTCTGAGTCAGTGGTTCCTGATGGGCCCCCAGAGTCTGCCTTTTAACAGGCACCTTATGCAATTCTGATGTGGGCAGTCCCAGGAGCACTCTTGGTGATAACTGTCTCCAGAATGAGTGGACATCATAGGACTCATTTCTATGATGCGGGGTCAGAGGGAACTTGTTGTTTTTCTTCCAATACAAAGAGAAAGATTCATGGCTTGGCTTGTGTTTTAGGAACTGCATGAAGATATGGGGATAAATGCTTTGAGATAGGATGAAGTGGGGAGGAAAAAAAAGCAAAGGTCATTTCTAAGCACCAAAGATGGCCAGGGAGCTGATTCTACCCAGAACAGAGAATGAGGAAGAAGTTAGAGATGGCCTCATCATGAAAATTGGTCAAAGAAAGACATAAGAAGGAGAATGAAGGGATAGGAAGGAAGTGGAGTGGTCCCAAGAGCCCAGGTGATGTCTCCTGCTGTAAGATTATCTCTACGGTATCCATTCTCTCGCCTTCATTCAACCTGAAAAGCACAACATTCTCCATGTCATTAGAAGAACACTTGGAGAAACTAGGGCAACCGTCCTCCTTCACAGAAAGCCAGTAGCACAACCACGACAGAATTTTGGAAGCTGTACGTAGTACTTATTTGCACAGTATTCACTGTTTACAGGGATGGTATCAGGTACTGAGCATGCTAAAATAAGCCTTGGGTTTCATGATTACACCCTCTCCCTCATCCACAATGCCTTGAACAAATAGAGTAATGCAGTTGACATTGGGGGTGCTTATTCAGATTGCTCGTAGATACTCTGAAATTCTGATGATGTTTGGTGACTAATTCTACTAAAACTTCTTGTGTTTTAACTCTGTAGAAAGCACATATTTGAACCCAAAGTGTGAACTGGTCTAGTGTCTTGTTCTGCTGTAAGAATCTCAGATTGCAATGCCTTGAGACATATATTAGCCTCTAAAAAATGCTCTTCATTTGGGGACCTGCCTTCAACATAAATATATTTCCTTTTAATTAGTATGACAGCTGACAAAGTGGCTACCCACAAACCAGGCGGGAGTCTAAGATATGTAAACTGTTGAAAGATGTCATCTTAAAAGCAGTTAATATCTTCATTCTTGAAGAAGCCTCCAGCCTGAGGAACTAAATGAACATAATTAAAATACATCTGGGTGTTGGCCTCCTGTTTGGAAAGGTCCCATGTGCACCTTCCCTTGGTACTGCCATGTCCCATCATTATGTTCTGTCCTTACTCATTCGTCTCCCACTGCTTACCAGATGGCCATGGTGATGTTGGCATCCGTAACAACTGTCTGTGCAGTTCCCTGCTGCAGGGTAAGGGCTTGAAATAGTGAGTGTTTTCCCTTTGGAGAAGCAAGTGATATAGCTGGGAATTGCTTACAAACGCCCTGATGATATGGTTATGGAGTGTGATGGCAACTGGGTCGTGGAGCCTAAATTCAGTTCGATGTCATACAGGTGGCAGGCTACCAAAGGCAGATGCTTGCTGTTTCTCAAACTTAAGATGAAGGAAGGATGCATCCATGCAAAATGTGGTTTTTATAAATAAGCACTCAGTATAGTGAGGTATTGATAAACATGAAGATCATTGGGAACGGGAACTTCATTAAAGTTGCTGAAATGTTCTGAACTAAGTTGGTTTCTGATGGAGCATGGGACACCCTCTCAGCATGATTTTCTGAGGTGTGCCAAGTTACCACATGGATGTGAGGAACATTAGAAGATAGGGGGTATGGGATGGGGGCAGAATGGGGAAGGTGGATGTATCATTCAAGTTGGGATAGATAATGCTGCAAAAACAAATGACCCCCAAATCCATCTCATATAAAACAGTTAAAGTTTTGTGGGTTTTTTTCTGCTTACGTTACATGTCCTATTTAGGATCAGCGAAGATCTCTGCTCCATATCATTCTCATCCCAAGACCCAGACTGGCAGAGTAGCCGCTATCTGAAACATCACATATGCCCAGAACAAAGGGACGGATGTGGCCAGTAAAGCACTGGCTCTTAAAGTAGTCACTTGCTCCTGTCATATTTTTTTGGCCAAAACAAGTCACACGGCCACTTGACTCCAGTGGGCCGGGAAGCACTATCTTTCCACAGGACCATAAAGAGAATAAGAAGTATTTGTTAAGTGGCACCAACTACCACCATAGCAAATGATGATCCTATTTGAACCTGTGGACATCTCCAGATAACCTTTTCAGATAATTCAAACACTGAAAAATTGTGTAATCCAAAAAAAGAGCAATATTATAAGTAATTATAAAGAAGTTCAACAAAATTCTGATTCTTCCTACAATGATGACTTTAATGCTTAAAATATGTATCAGATTCTTTTAAAATCGTCTTTTTTGTTTTGTTTTGTTTTTTGGTTCTGTGGCTTGCTGGTGATCAAATATTGCTTAATCTCTCTATTAACAGGGTCATCCCACTGTTGTTCTCTCCACTTTTTCTTTGCTCTGCTGGTAACCCAAGGCTTTTGTGCAGAGCCAGATTGATAAGGGGGAGCTGGGAGAATGCTGGCATTGGTCTGGGGCAGGAGTCTTGCTGAAGACTGCAAATTTAGTACAAAACCAGAAGTGATCATTGAAATTATGCCATGGCATATGACAGTTCTCTGTTGGAGGGAAGGGGGTAATGAGAGTGTTTTCTCGTTTGTCTAGGGGAGGACGAGGAAGAAACGAACGTGATAGTTCTCAGCTACCCCCAGTACTGCCGGTACCGCTCGATGCTGAAACGCATCCAGGATAAGCCGTCTTCCATTCTAACGGACCAGTTTGCGTTAGCCCTCGGGGGCATTGCGGTGGTCAGCAAGAACCCTCAGATCCTGTACTGTCGGGACACCTTTGACCACCCAACTCTCATAGAAAATGAGAGTATATGCGATGAGTTTGGTGAGTATTTTTTTTTTTCCTACATGAAACTTGTATGTGTGTCTAGTTGTTTTCAGTTCTGGTGAAGAGCACTGATGAGGAACGAGGGCTTATTTTCACAAGCTCAAGGTACCACCCCGCCTCTCCCATCCCCCAAGTTATTGCAGCACGTGGCGTCATTGCCACCTTGGCAGACCCTGTTTACCGGGGTAAAACACTGTTATTTAGGATTTTGTTCAAAGGAGAGTCTGAAGTTGTCTGGTCGACCTTGAAATTGGACTTTAGGACGGGAAGATTTCATGTTAGTTCTTCCTTAAAAAGCTATGGCTATTCAGTTACTAATTTTTTTTTTTCTGATCATTCCTTTTTCAATGTTATAAGGAAATTTAAAAATGCACCATTGTAACCACTTCAGTACTATAAGGTGAATAAGTAAACAGATCAATCCTCATGCTCCTGAATTTTTGCATATATGTATGTATGGGTATATATATATACACATCCATCTTTGGTGGGCTATATACCATATATATAGAAACATATATATATATTTCTTTATATTATTTTTAATATATATTTTTTTTATTATTCTTTACATATACTGTATATAAAGAAATATGTATAGATAATATACCTATATATGTAGAAACATATATATATATATATACGTGTGTGTGTGTGTATTTCTTCATATACTGTGCCCACCAAAGATGGATATGTGCTCATATCTTTCTCTGCATCTCGGCCTAGCTGATCGGTCCTGTGTCTGTATAGATAGAAGGGAAAGAGGAGAAGCTACCATACTATCAGTCTGGGAGACCTTGCAGGATGCAGCCAATGAGTGGAGGCAAGGCAAGATCACATCTCTCATATCTGCACTTTCTCATCTGTTTGTTGAAGAGATTGGATCACATCCGTGGTTCTCAAAAGGCTGGGCAGGGATATCCAAATACCCTGGAGATGCTTTAGCCAGTTACATATGTTCCATGGGAACTCATATACTTCCAGAGACCTGAATACCCACCACTGTCCATGGAAGGGCTGCCATAGAATGACCATTGATGACTGAGCTATGCTGAATTCCTCCCTCCTGGGGACCTGGGTGGAGAAGAGCAGAGAGGGCACGGGATCCCTTTGAGCTGGAACATTTCTTGATTCTGTTGGCTAATATTGTCCCAAGAGTCCCGAGTTTGCAGATCACTCAGAGTCAGGTTTCCCTATTACAGGCCTCTGCACTGTTAGGGCCCACTGAGGCCTCTCCAGTCTGATCATTCGTCCTGTAACCACTGCAGGAGGGGTATTGTAAATAGGTGTGTGGAAAGAGGGGTAGGGGCTGGGGGCTGGGGTATGATGATCCACGTAGGAAGGGAGGAAAAAGAGGAAGGGGCCCTAAATTCATGGGACACGACACTTTTTTCTTACAAGCTTTTCTCAGGTGCCTTTCACAACTCTGGCTTGTCGAATGACCGTCAGTCTATAAGAGAGTATACGTTCACACACGGTATTTTTTTCTTTCTTCCAAGAATAGTTAATGTCATGTTTTTAATATTCATATAGCCTTATTCATGTAGATGAATGTATTCAATACATTTTTTTAAATCCTCTCTCTTTTCAAATCAGCATTTTCAGATCTTCCCTTTTCAATACTTCTGTTTTGAGTTTTCCTTCTGTATCCCCTGCCCTCAAACCCTCTGGCCTGCTTGCCGCTCAAGAGGTCTGTAAATTCCTGACACAAAATAAAACTGAAAGAATGCTTTCCCCATATTTAAGAGTATTCAAAATCAGAGTTTCACCATGTAATATAATGAAAAAATGTTTTAACCTTTTTGGCTAATTTAAGAGTTATTAGTCATTGAGTTTCAAAGCTGTTGCATCTAGAATTGATCATAGAAAGACGTTCCCATTTAACAGAGCTCACAATGGTTTTTAGAAGTTACTAAATTAGTTTTAAATGTTCCCACGAACATGAGCATCTGACTTTTGAATGTTTTCCTGAACCTTCTTATGATGAAGCTCATTTTAATGCTGTTTTTCTTCTCCAGCCTTTTAAAGTGGAAGCTTTCTTTTGGAATAAAGGTACCTCTAAAAAGCTTCTAGATAGCTACTTAATAATTATAATATTAGGTTCTTTTTTAAAGTTACGTTTGTTCTTCAAATAGTATTTCATTTTAGTAAGTGAACGTGAACATAAAAAGCATATTTTGACCAGGTTTGCACACCTTCACCAAACTCCTTCCCCCACCTTCCACTTTTGGTCACATGTCTGTATTTCCAGAGAACACCCATTTAAACCTCCAACTGGTATATTTGAAATCAACATGAGTTTAAAGGTTTGTTAAAACACAGGGTTGGGTTTCTCCAACTAACTAACAGTTGGTAGAAGAACATAAATTTAATTAGTGACTAGCATTAAACAAATGTTCCTAATATTAAACACTACCAGATGACTGAAACACTTCTGTCAGATTACTGTGAGTGCCAGGGGGCCCACAGATGATTTTCTATACAGTATATATTCTGTACCACACGTTTGGTGACTTCAGTAATTGGTCAAATGTAATTTAGGGAACAGTATGGCTAGGCTGTAAAAATCAAATTTTATTAGCCATATCACCAGGTGGATGAATGGTGGAGCTGATGGCAAAGAGTTTATAGCATTTAGCAGCTACACCTTTGACACATGAAATTCATAAATTGCCATAAAATACCTCCAAGGCCCTTCTCAAAAGGACAGTGTCTGCTTTCGTATGATTAAATAATGTTTATTTTATTAACTAATATATTTTTTGCTGTCTTCTATTAAATGGGATTAGTGAGTTGGGGTTGGGAGGGGGTGTTCAAAAGATAAATGAAACATAGTCCTTGCTTGTTTGGAGGATTTAAAATCTAATTGAGGAAGACAGGATTAAAGCATCTGAAAGGTTAACTAATGTTACAAGAAAGTCAATGATTAAGAATTTGGTCAGTGTTACAGAAAGCTAGCGCAGTAGGAATTTAGCAGTGGGCTGTTGTGGGGAGGTGATGTGGCTGGAGATGGTGATAGTGGGAGGGGTGTCAGGGAAAGCCACATGGACGAGGCAGGACTGGGTTTTAAAGGATAGGGAGAGAGGCTAATAGAAACCTTTTGGAACTATCTAGATCTTTTACATTTCATCTCCTGACTCACCATGTTAGGAATGGCTGCTTTCACCCTGGGTCAACTGTTGGCCTCTCTGAGATAATTTACTCTCACTAAATGGTCTGATTCCCTCTCTGCAGGGGGACATGAATGTCAACAAGTGAACCAGGGCTGGGAAGAACTCAGGCAGTGGTTTTGGAGCTGGAACTGGGCTTTATTTCTTTGGCATGGATGCCCCCACATTTTCTGCATGCACTATACAGCCCCCTTATATTGCCAGGGTTCATTGCTGAAAATGGATTTTGCTCTGTGTAACAACTTCGCCTACTGCTCAGGCGACCCCCCAACCTCCCTGCCCCCACCACTGTTTCAGTGTTGTCCACTGAATAACAAGTTTAATTGCACAATAAAAGTAAGGCTTTTGAATCTACAATGAGTCCCTATAAATAAATTCTCCATGGAATTTTATGAAGCTGTTTAATGAAAAGTTTGATTAGAAACTATTAAAGAAAAATAGAATAGATGAAATTTCATCATTTAGTCCCACATTACAGTAGCATTTTGATTTTGATTTACTTTGAGATATCCAGAATAAAGTAAATATATCCTGGTTTTAATTAACTAGCCTTCTTACTTGGGAAAGGTTATTTTAGGCTTGAAGGGTTTTGATAGCATACCATCTGCTTTCTTCACTATATTTTATTCAAGTCCCTTCCTTACTTACAGTGCTGTACAATGTCTAAACCTATGACATAAGTACAAATTGAATCGTATTAATGGTTGGTGTTTAAAAAGCTTCAGCTCAAATCCTGCCCGAATTCTTCCATCTTGTCAGTACAATGCTCTTAAGGGCAATGTGCGCTTTTCTTAGCACAAGAGAACTATTTTTAAAACTAAAGCAGTTAACTCCCCATGAAAGCATTATGAAAACTGGTTGTATTGCACATACAATTAGGAAATGAGATTATAATAATAATGTGGGGAAAGTGACCCAATGAATGACAATTTTTTCTCATAAAATTCTTTATGCATAATTCCTGCCCCCAAGATCCTGTTCGAATCTCCTAACAGAAGGCATTTCCAGCAGTCCCCTAACTTGCTTTTTCACCTTTGTGTAATTTGGTTCCTCTTTTGTAAAGCATACTGTCATTTATATTGTGTTCTTGTCAATACTGTAGAGAAAACATACACATGCAAAAATTTTGTCTATTTTTCCTGCTAGAACAATAAAATGTCCACCAGTTTGTAATGTACAGTGTTTACATTAATACCAGATTGATTTCACAAGTGTGAAATGTTGACAGCTAACAGCTAAATCCAAACAGAGGTGCATGCAGGACAGTGGAAATGGATAACTTTAAGGTACTAGCTTTTATCAGAGTTATAGAAGGTGGACGCAACATACATAAAATGAGATGAAATCAGTCTTTAAAGGTAGGTGGACCTAAATGGATTCAAATACGGTTGAATAAAAAGTATCGAAGACATGGTTTATTTTGGTCTGAATTTTGTACTTCAAAGAGACATAAGAAGTTGTGCTTCTAAATCTTTTGGATTGGTGTGTGAGTGTGTTTTTTGACTATGGAGGTGGACTGCCAACTTGGCATTTGGACCATGTGTAGAAAACCATGAGCCTTGACCCCAGAGAGAAGTTGGCTACATCAGTAGCCATATACTTTGCTGAGGGATGGGGGTTAGCACAGTGCAGTAGAAGATGCTAAGCTTCCAGGCAGAAAGCCCAGATCTAACCAAAGCTCAACTATTCAATTTCCTATTCTTCTGGGCAGGTGACACAAGGTCTCTCACTTGTCGCATCTTTAAAATTGAGTAGTAACAGCCTACTCCTCCAGCTCAAATAAGTCTGTATTCACTTGATATTTTAAAAATCCTCTCAATAAATGAGAACTCTCTACTGTTTCTATTAGTTTTAGGCCTGGACAGCTTGTAGTCATCTAAACCAATCTTGCTCTTTAATAATATAGGAACCATTTCTCTAAGACTCTGAGACTTTAAATAGAGCCCTAGTGGAAAAGAAAAGGTTTTTACTCTTTACAGTATGTTTTAAAGAAGATTTTCTGATTCTGCACCAAAGTTTCCCTTTCTGTTATCCTGTTGGATGAAATAATGACATTATAGACAAAAGAAGAAAAAGCCTTGGGAGGGACGGAAACAGAAAGGGGACGAAACCTTGACTTTCTATGAAAGAAAACTAAGGATGTACACAATTATTTTGAAGCATAAAGGACAAGCTGGATTCTGCCTCTTCCCCTCTAAACATCACATGTTTTGCTGGAAATGAAAGGAAAGGCAGTTGTTTTGTTAAGGATCATGGGAATTTGCAAGTGAGTAAACAGTTTTTTCCTTGCCAAAGTAGGTTTTGTGGTCACCGTGGATTTCACTGATCAAATGGCTTTGCTCCTGGCCCCTGGCCACATTCAGGCCTTTGCTGCCTGCCTGCCTGCAGTGCCAACTGATCTCCCAAATGATAGCAAGGCAGACGTTTCTCTTTGGTTGAAGCCTAGTGGGAAAGGAGTTGTGCTTGTATATTGCTGTTTATGCAGAAGACCTTAACCTTCAGAGATCTCTCTTGGAGGACTGCTTTGACTTGGAAATTTTCTAGGAGGTTCTGTTTATCACTAAAGAATGATCTAACCAAGAATAATCTCAGCACCTTCTCATTATGGCACATGCTGCCAAGGTAGAGACAGAGAGAATGTTAAGTTCATCATACAATGTAGTAAACCAAGCTCAAATAAATCTGCTGGCATAGGTGTATTGGATATGCTCTGTAGTATATGCAATGAATGTGTGGCCTTGGCTTTCGGGACAATAAAATGCAAAGAGGGCTAGAGAGCAGACCTCCCTGGGTAGAGGCACTGTAATCTCAGGTACCATCTCTCTTAGGGGTTAATGGAAAGAATGTTTATGTTGCTACTGTAAATTAATTTACAGAGTCATGATGTATGGAATGGGTAGGATTAGCAAATTTCTTCTCTACTTTTGGAACTTGAAAGGATATTTTAAAATAACTCTGGACTCCTTTTGTAGCTGAGTGGACTCAATGGGTTATTAAAAACTATGTGGACTTATGGGTACAATAAACTCCTGTTCATCTCAGAAGAAAGGATTTATATCTGTATTGGCTAATATTTTACCTAGCATTTCATCTAGAAAGCAAGAAAGTTATATCCTATTTCATTAGCAAGATCAACATATTCTTCTCTAGGGTGAAACAAATTATTTTATCAGTCAAAAACACACACACTGTAGGAAACAGCCAGGTCATTGAAAAAGGACAGGCAAAGTGCTCGCTAAAAGTAGGGATGGTGGGAAAAGTTTCAGAATAAGTCCCTATTCTCTTGATTTTTAAAAATATTTAAAAGATTTTTAGATTTTGGTAAATGAAGATTCTCTCTAAACTCCCTTTTTTCTCCTTCTGTCCAGGGAACTGTGTTGATTAAATTTCCTTGGATTGTAGGTAAGGACTGTAGGATGCTTAGAGTGCAGCACATGCCTGCTGCACAGAATTCCCTCCTTATTCATTCATTCTTGCACTTCAGCAATATCTATTTCACACCTGCTTTGTGATAAATGTTGTTCTGGTCCCTGGGCACACAGTCGTGAACAAGACAGAATACTTCCCCACTCTTAAGGTGCTCACAATGCAGAGGTGTATCAGATATGCTGTATAGGACATGTAATGATTATGTGGGTGTAGGTTGGCACAAGGTGGGATAGCCATGGACCACATCTCATAGGTAGAGACCACACCTCACAGAGTTGTAGTGAAGATTAAATGAGTCAATGACTTAAAGCTCTTAGATGGTACACAGTGAGTACTCCTTAGGTACTCACTGTTAGCCGACTCTTCTTGTACCTCTTGCACCACCCAACACAACCTTAACCACATACTGAGGTCTAATGTTTCCTCAAAAAACACCTACAAAACTGTTTCATACCTATACAGACTGCTGAGGAAGTGAGGTATCAAGGTCATTCCAGAAATACTTGTTTGTATGTCCTGCTGCGTGGAATGTGTTTCCCTGGATGTCACTGGTCTGGCTCCTTCTCATTCCAGCCTCAGCTCAAATGTCTTTTTCTCAGAGAAGCCTTCTCTGACCTTCCCCTTCCCACAAATCCAGCCTTATTCCAACATCCACTGTATAATTCTCTTCCTATAACTTACACTATCTGAAATTAACTCCCATATTTGTTTCTTGTCTGTGTCTCCCCCACCCTAGCCCATCCTATAATGTAAGCTCTTTAAGAGTGGGGAACTTTTCTGGCTTGTTTCCATCTGTGTGCCCAGGAACCAGAACAATATTGGGCACATAGTAGGTATGTAATAAACATTGGTTAAATGAATGAATGGATACATGCATACTATGTGTCAGTGTATTGCTCCATTTTATAGAGTAAGGACACTTAAGCACAGCAACGTTCCACAGCTGTCAGGTGGCAAAGTCGGTATTAGAACCAAGACAGGGTGGCTCAGCATCCATGTTCCTAACCATTACATCAGACTGACTGTCTCTCAGCTGGGACCCAGCCCACAAAGATCTTTCGGGCTTTCTGAGATCAGGCTGACTTGTAACACAACTGATCGCCAAGTCTCTAGATAATGAATGTGCGATGGGTCTGTGTTGGAGGAAAGGAATGAGCATAAAGATTCAAAATCTGAAAACAATTGAATTGGAATCCAGAAGCCTTGATGCCAGCTACTGTCCTCGCTTGCCTATCTTATACAAGTCTTCCTGATTCAGCTCACACTGTTCTTGGACTCTTTCCACATACCAGCCAAAGGGATCACTTCCCTGCTCAGATCTCCCTGTGGCTTCCCATCTCATCAGAGAAGCGGATATGAATATAGAGTCCTTTAAGAGCTGGAACTATTTAGAAATTGAAGAGGGCAGATAGTAAACTGCTGTGGGTTCTCATGGACTCTTCTTAAGATGTGGAGTTGCAATGCCGACAGGACTCTCATTATACACCTCTGCAATTTTCTGCTTGGAACACATTGGCTTTCCCAATTTGGCATCCTTCTTTAATGAAAAAATTATAGGCCTAATTTCAAAAAATGAAATGTATGCAAGCTTTCCTGCTTCTGTCACTTCTTTATTCCTGTAGCACATAAATCATTTCCGTTTTTAAAATTAAATTTCGCTTGCCATGATTTGGTAATGGGTTTTCAAAGGAGGTAGAGTAGCCAGGCTCTTGGCACAAGACCCAGCTGTGCTGCCTGCACAGGAAATCTTCTCATTGCTGCCTGGCATGGGCCTTGATTCCATCATCTGGGCTTTATGCTCTCTTTGGAAGTTGCCTAGAAATTCACTCCCTAAGACTCTCTTCTCTGAAATGCCTTTTTGGCTCTCCAGTTGCCATGTTGAAGGACTAAGGAACAGATGGGACTGGGGCAGAAAAAGACTGGTGCCTTCTAGGGCTTCTTGGTGCCTGTTCCTTCACTCACTGATCACAAATTCTGTTGCCAGCACAAGTCCAGGCATTGTTGGGATATTGGTCTTTGCTCTCAAGACATTTAAAAATCAAGTTGGCTGAAGTAGGTATAACAAGGGCCACTCCAAATATTATTTGTGATCTCCTTAACTATTCTGAAATTTACCATCAGTGACCTTATAATAACACAGTTACTGCAGGGTCATAGACCTAGCATGTTGCTGCACGGGGAGTTCGCTCCTGCCTTGCCCAGTTTTGCAGACCCCAGTGCGCACACTTTCCACCACAAAGTGAGAGGAGCGTGGAGCTGAGAGTCAGGAGTATTTTGATGTTCAAAGGAGTTGACATCTGCCAAGCTTTGTAACTGGAAAATATAATGGAAGCTGCAGGACAGTCTGCTAAGTGCTAACTGAGGAGGTCAAACTGTAGGTGCTGCTGGGCAGGTGCCCAAAAGATGGGTGAAAGAGGGTCCAACTGTCAGGGGAGGCCTCTTAGAGGAAGTGGATCTTCAACCGGACCTTGAGGGATTCAAAAAGGAGGAAGTTATTTCAGGTGAGAAGGTGGAAAAATACTCCAGACTTTGAAGCTCAAAGAAAGAGGTTGTTTCCTCTGCCATTTTTAGCTTCCACACTGACAAAAAACAGCCTTTACAAGTAAAACTCTTTTTTGTTTCCTAGAAGATATAACTTCCCCTGAGGGAGCACGTGCTCTTGAGTCCTTCTTTCATAGACCCATTGTGATTAGGACCCAGGGGGAGCCTCTGGAGGAAAACTCGACTTGCCTCTTATTCAGCTGGAAAATTTCCCTTGGGTCCATAAGAAAGAAAATGAGGGAGGTGCCAACTTTGCAGTTGTGGGTAAAGGAGTGAAGTGCCTGCTTGGTTTCCTGGCTGTTTGAAGGGCTACTTCTAGGCTGAAAGAGTAGCTTCAGATTAGTTATCTTTCACACTGCTCCGTGTCTTTTCTGTGTTACTCAGTACTTTCCCAAAATTGTTTTTTCCTTCTGCTTGGTATTAAAGTCAGTGGATTATATTACGTTTCTCTTCACTAGATTCTAAGATCCTACAGTGGGTAGGAATCATGCCTTACTCATCTCTATATCAACATATGGTTGTTGAAGTGATATAAAAACTTTGCTTTATCATTCCAGAGGGCTTCAAATTATCATCTTGTCTCCCTTTTAGCAACAAGTATTTTTTAATTGAAGTATAATTGATTAATAATCTTATATTAGTTTCAACTATACAACACAGTGATTCACCAGTTACCCACATTATTAAATCCTCACCCCCGCTAGTGCAGTTATTATCTGTCAACATAGAATGATGTTACAGAATCATTGGCTATATTTTCCATGCTATACTACTATCCCCATGACCAGCTTATACTATAAATGAGAATTTTTGTGCCCCTTATCTCCCTCTCTCTCTCTCCAACCATCCATCCCAAATCCTCCCCGTGGTAAACACCAGTCACTTCTCAGTGTCTATGAGTCTACTGATATTTTGTTCATTTTGTTTTTAGATTTAGATTCCACAAACAAGTGAAATCACATTCTCTGCCTGGCTTATTTCACTTAGCTTAAGACCCTCTAGGTCCATCCATGTGTTTCAAATGGCAGGACTTCTTTCTTTTTCATGGCTGAATAATATTCCATTGTAGATTTGTACCAGATCTTTATTCATTCATCTATTGAGGGACATTTTGGTTGCTTCCATATCTTGGCTATTGTAAATAATGCAGCGATAAACGTATGGGTACATATATCTTTTCGAATCAAAGTTTTTGTTTTCTTTGGGTAAATTCCCAGAAGTTGAATTACTGAGTTGAATGGTATTTCTATTTTTAGCTTTTTGAGGAAACTCCATTTTGCTTTTCCACAATGGTTGAACTAGTTTACATTCCCACCAGCAGTGTAGGAGGGTTCCCATATCTCCACATCCTTGCCAACACTTGTTATTTCTTTCTTTTGGGTAGTGGCCATTCTAACTGGTATGAGGTGATATCTCATTGTGGTTTTGATTTGCATTTCCCCGATAAGTGATGTGGAGCATCTTTTCATGTGTCTGTTGGCCATCTGTATTTCTTCTCTGGAAAAATGTCTTTTCATGTCCACCACCCATTTTTTTAATTAGGTTATTTGGTTTTGGGGGTTTTTCTTAGTGTTGAGGTGTATGGGTTCTTTATATATTTTGGATGTTAACCCCTTATAGGATAAATTATTTACAAATATATTCTCCCATATTGTAGGATTTTTTATTCTGCTGATGGTGTCCTTTGCTTTACAGAGCTTTTTAGTTTGATGTAGTCCCACTTGTTCATTTTTCATTTTGTTTCCTTTGCCCAGGGAGATGTGTTCAGAAAAAAATTGCTCATGCTTATGTTTAAAAGATTTTTGCCTATGTTATCTTCTAAAAGTTTATGGTTTCATGTCTTACATTTAGTTCTTTAATTCATTTTGAGTTTACTTTTGTATATGTAATGAAACAGTAATCCAGTTCAATACCTTGCATGTAGATGTGCAGTGTTCCCCAACATCAGTTATTGAAGAGACTATCTTTTCCTCATTTTATATTCATGGTTCCTTTATCATATATTAATTGACCATATATGCTCAGCAATTTTGCTGAGTCCAGTTATTAGTTCTAATTGACTAAATTAGTTCTTTTGTGGGCTCTTTGTTCTGTTCACTGATCTATGGGTCTGTTCTTGTACTGGTACCATGCTGGTTTGATTACTGTAGCTTTGTAGTATACCTTGAAGTCAGGGAGTGTAATTCCTCAGAGAGAGAGAGGATGTTGGTACTTGTTCTTTTGTGTTTTGTCTTTATTGTAATACAGATGATAGGTCCCATGCTAGAGGAATGCATTCTATCTCATAGTTCCTGAAAGAAAGGAAGTTGAAATGTGTCAAGACAAGAATAGATAGAGACTATTGTGGAGCTCCCTGAGTTGTCTTACTGACCCTGTGGTTCCACATGAATTTTAAGATTATTTTCTTTAGTTCATTGAAAAATGCTGTTGGTATTTTGATAGGGATTGTATTGGATCTGTAAATTGCTCTAGGCAGGGTGGACATTTTGATAATGTTCCTATCCATGAGCATGGGATAGATTTCCTTTTTTTGTGTGTCTTAATTTCTCTTGTCAGTGTCTTATAGTTTTCAGAGTACAGGTCTTTCACCTCCAGCTAGGTTTATTTCTAGGTATTTTATTCTTTTTGATGCAGTTGTAAATGGTTTGTTTTCCTGATTTCTCTTTCTGCTAGTTCTTTATTAATATATAGGAATGAAACTGATTTCTGTGTATTAATTCTGTATCTTGCAATTTTGCTGAGTCTAGTTATTAGTTCTAATAGTTTTATGGTGGGGTCTTTAGGGTTTTCTATATATAGTATCATATCATCTGCAAGTGGCAGTTTTACTTCTTCCTTACCAAATGGATGCCTTTTCTCTCTTTCTCTTGTCTGATGCTGTGGCTAGGACTTCCATATTATATTGACTAAATTAGTTCTTTTGTGGTGAGAGTGGACATTCTTGTCTTTTCCTGATCTTAGAAGAAAAGCTTTCAGCTTTTTGCCATTGAGTGTAATGTTAGCCATGTAAATTATTTCTTGACTTAAATCTTTAAGCTTTAGCCTGTTACCAGTCGATTTAGATATCAAAGGAAAGTGTCTAGCTTAAAGGAACTGTTTTTTTCTTAACATGTACTTAGCTTTTCAAACCAGAGGACCATTTTTCATAAATTGCTCAATGTTGTGGTTGAAGATTGTTCATTTGTTTTGATGCTTCATAGACCCTGGAGTCTGCACACCCTAGAAGGGTGTTCTTTATGAGGAAATTGAGGAACATCTTTAAGTTAGGGTAAATGGTAGCCTACATCCAGAAGTCACTACATTGACCAGTCCAGCCTCTAACCCACAGATGTCAGACTTCATTGTGGAAATCAAGGAACAGTGGCAGGGCCACTGGACACTGACAAGCTGTAATTAAGTGTGGGCTCTGTGGATTCAGAACATAATATAGATCACAGTTCAGGCTGGAATCATATCAGAAAGTTTTAGGGAAGAAAAGGCTGAGCCAGTATAATGTTCATTATTAAGGAGATTACTTGGTAGAAAGCACTACACTGTGAGGATACGTGATGGTTATTGACTTGCTCCATGTTATTAAGATGAGAATGAAGCCCTCTCTCTCTCAGGAGAGTTCTAAAGAGGATCCTTGGATGAGGCAAGTTCACAACACACAGAGTTTTGTAGGCCACACTTTCTTCCTCACAGTCCCAGACATGAGCATTAGGTCTTTAAAATAGGAGATAAAATATTTTAGCAATGATACACACAAGGTGCCTGAAACTGTACTCTGTCAGAGCACTAACTACTGCCCCATCCCAAGCACACACGCCTTCAGAGAGAGAGAGGATGTTAGTACTGTTCTTTTGTGGTTTGTCTTTATTATAACACAGATGATAGGGCCCATGCTAGAGAGAATGCATTCTGTCCCATAGTTCCTGAAAGAAAGGAAGTTGAAATGTGTTAAGACAGGAGTAGATAGAGACTACTCTGGAGCACCCTGAGTTGTCTTGTTGACCCTTGGTGCCAATGCCATCTTCCTGAGCTGAGGAGATGGCCTCAGAGATACAGAGAGAGCATGGCCTTGCCACTCCCAGCCTTGGTAACTCTTCATCCCACCCTCAGCCCTGCCATTCACACCTCATGAGAGGAATGTCCTCTATATGGAAGATTGCTCCTCATGTTTTTCAAATGGCCTCACCCAGGCTTTGATGTCTTGTCTCCAAATAACTCCATATAACTGGGAGGACAGGTGTCTTTGACCCCACCGGGCAGTTGATCAGGAAAGTCAGTGGGTAAACATTACTGCAGTAGTGGTATGACCAGAGTGGGACTTGGGCATCAGCTTCTTGACCCTTGCTCTTAATGCATCCCCCCACAGGTGGCCCATGCTGAAGGACATGACATCGCTGCTACAAGATTATATGCAGCAAACCTTATTTAACCAGGATCTTCAGTTAATCAGATGCTCCCAGTCCATCATCCCCTTTGTATAACATTTCAAGGAGGGGGTGAAAAAAAAGTAAATAGGAAAAAATAGCTCATATGTTTTTCAAAATATTTTTCTCATTATGAAATTATTTCCATTATGGGAAGTGCAAGTATAATAATAAAAATAATAATTGCCACTCTTCTGTGAGCATGTACCATATGTCAGACCTTATGCTAAGTCTTTACATACATTATCTTACTATTCCTTAGAAAGCCCAATAAGGAGGCTTATATTAAGCATCACTTCACAGGGGAGGAAACAGAGGCTGAGAAAAGTTACATCAACCCAAAGTTACACAGCTAATAAGTGGTCAGGCTGGATTCCAGGTCAGTTCTGTCTGGCTTCAAAGCTGGTATGCTTATCTACTCTTTGATATTGCCTCCCTAAATATCATGGATGATCTTATCAGTTTTTATCTATTTCCTTCCAGTCTTTTTCCAAAGCATTTTAATTTACTTGAAAACATTTTACATATGCAATTGTTGTATCTTAAAATTTTAGTTATTATAAAATAAACATTCCCCCATACTATTGTAAACATTTTATTAACACCACTTTCATTTTGCATAAAACTGCATAAAATGAATTTATCAGAATTTACATCATCTCTTTCTGGTAGAATTTCTTACCATTTTCTCCAGGGTTTTGTTTTGTTTTGTTGCTTTAGTGTATAATGTATAATTAACACTGTAGTGAACATCTTTGTATGTAAAGCATTAGCATTTTAAAGTTCTGGGAATCTCTTACTACCAAAATTATTTTCCTTCTAATCAATAGCAGAGGTATCAGATAATCAGAGCCTACTATGGCTTAGTGCGCATTCAGCCCTATCTACTGATTAACCTATCAACCTTCTACAGCTATGGTTGAGGACACTGAAAACCACTATTCAGAATGTAGGTCTAGAATTTCTGCCTGGCTCTAAAGCACAACAGAAAAATGTCTTCAGTGAATGGTGGGGCTTAGGCAAAAAATGAGGTCAGGCAAAGGTTTTTCACACTGCCATCAGTCTCTTGAAGAACTTACTGAAAATTTGATTTTTAGTCTCAGACTTCCTGAATTTGCATGGGTAATGTCCTGTTACCAATATGTTGATCACACTTTATGCACACATAGGATTGAAACTCAGTGCTGTAGGAATGCCTAAAGTTGGAGTTGGTGGCACTGGTAATGAGAATGGAAGTTGATGAAGTAATTATTACTCCCAACTCCTCCTTCCTTTAATTGCTTCTGTCCAGGTGTGATGGAGGAACGGTTGAGCTGCAGCTGGCGCTGACATGAGTGTAGGGAGTGGTGAGGAGCAGTGGTGGTGGAGAGTGGGTGTGCCCCTCGGGCAGTCACAGGCTCCTTCAAAAGGCCTGGCCTTAGGCAACAGTGCAGAGCCATGATTTTGGAAGGATACTCTCAGTGCTATTAATTATTTTAAAATTAAGAACAGCAGAGTATATCATAAAGAGCACTTGACCGGGATTCAAGAGAACTGGGTTCAGAATCTTACCCTAATACCAAATAGGGAACTTCCGCAACTCAGTTAACTCCATGTCTCCATATTTTATGTGTGACTTGGAACATTAGATCGGATTTCTGAGCTGTTTTGGAGCTCAATACCCTTTGAGAATCTGATAAAAGCTGTGAACTTTCTTCTCATAAAAGTACATACACAAACATCCTCCTCTTCCTCCTCATTATTATGGCTTTGAACAATGTTATTTGCAAAAATTAACATATCAAGCATGTATAGAAGATTCTGCGTATATTTTTCAGGATTCATGGACTATGTGAAACCTTAGATTAAGAACCTCTAGACCAGATGATCTTTAAGATCATTTTCTTTTCCCACATACTTGCATATTCTGCCAGTGAAACAAATAATGATTTGTAATGAGTCTCTGTAAACTTTAAAGTTTATCTAGGACAGCTCATTTCCTGAGAATTCTGGTTAATTAAAAAAAAAAATAACAAAAGCTCATACCTTTTGAGAGCATACTGTGTATCAGGCACTCTGTTAAGTGCCTAAAAAGTTTGTGTCCCTGAATGATATACATTTAATGAATCTTGTTTATTTACTATGATTAATCACTCTAGTGAAAGGCTTACTGGAGCCAACTTTAACATTTATTAAAGACTTACTACATAAATTATCTCCCTAAATTCTCACAGCAGTACTGTGAGGTAGTTATTGTTACCCCTGTTTGGCAGATGAAGAAACTGAGGCTCAGAGCTGTTTAGGGAAGTCATCCCTCAGAGCTAGTGAAGTGGTTCGAAGCTGGGATTCAAACCCAGCTCTGTGTACTTTGCATGATCTTAGAGGGTGCGCTGTGCTGCTCTTCTTAATAAACTGTTAACTTCTCTAATGCACTTAAATAATGGTTACATGAATCCAACTTGTGATCAAACTTCTTGACAAAATGCATGAAAAAAATTTCCAACGGTGGATAACCAGGTTCATTCTTTGCGTTCACCCGGGCAGTCTTGGCTTCCCCACCTTTGGACAAAGTCCTTTTAGTAACTCTTGCGAATTTAAACATGGTCAGTGCCCTCAGCCTCATGTGATGTATATTGAGCATCTGCTGTGGATACATTCTTAGCCTGGGAAGACTGTAGAGTGTGACAAAGTTTGTGCCATCAGTGGGGTCAGCAGCAGGCCCAGCAGTGGGCCTGATGTTCCCTCCGTGTGCACGGCTGGGTCTGTTCTTGTCAGACATTGTTGGCCATGTACACATGGGGCACACTGTGGCCCAGGGGCCACATCTGGCTCATCGCCTTTCATGGGTTTTATGGGAACACTGCCATGCTGCACTCGTGCCCTTAGGTCTGTCTAGCTGGGTCCATGCTAGTATAGGAGAGCTGAGTATGCCCTGCCAAGCTGAAAATATTTCCCCTCTGACCCTTTACAGAAAAATTTGCTGACCCAGACCAAACAAACCATATTTCATCAAATCTAAGACAACATCATTTTTAATGCACATTATTTTTATGTGTACCTCTAAGGAATAAAAAGCATAATTGTAAGATGCCATCAATTGGGACACCACTGATTCTGAAGTCACTGAAATATGGAAAGCATTGTGTGCTTTGAATAGAAATTCAGTGCTTTTCAGAGAGATGTTTGAGAGACATTAAAACAAATGTAAATATGGATTTTTTTCCCTGCCCATAAATCAACCAGTCTGTTGACTCCCCATGAAACTTACAATAACAGACTATATGATGGGACCCAGGGAATTAGAAAAGTGCTGGCATTTTGGCATCTGTCTTCCCAAAGACTGTTGCTATTAATGAGTTGAAGAAATATTTTGGTTTTGTTCTCTGATACTATTTTCAACCCCTGTTAGTATAAATATTTAGGGTGTTTCAGTACAGTGGCTTGTGTGGCAGTAAAATTGTTAGTTCTTTTATCTTAGGGCTGGAATATTTGAACAGTATGCTGTTCTTAAAATGTGTTATAAGGCTACATATGAAAGGCTTTGTAGTAGTTTGGAATGGGAATCTTCTCAGATGCTGCTTATGGTCAGATTCTTACCAGTCTGAAAAATATGCTAATTACATACAAGGCTCTGAGCAAAGAGAGGGAACTCAATATTACAACTTTTAAACTTTCTCAAAACAAAAACAGGACACCATTCAAGGGGAAGTAGTGATTAATGCAAAAACAATATGTGCCTCGTATGTGTACACAAATTGTGTTGTGTGTACACATATTTGTATACTCAAAGTGCCCACAGAGCATCTCTATTGGCAAGTGTAAGTCCTGGTATTATAGGGTGTTTTTCTTTTCATTTTTTTAAATCAAAAATAGAAATTAAGAATTCTGAGTCAGGCCACTTATTATTTGGCTAATTCAGCTGCAGAGTAAGTTATTAATGACCCTCAGATTTTGTTTATAGTGATTGAATATTTTCAGTTGTGAAATAATGTTTTCTTTTTTGTGTGCTTGTGATATTTCTTAATATGCTCTAGAGCATCTGAATAAAAGTTTGATGGTAGAGCTGTTTGCATGTCCAATGTAATTGCTTCTAAGTGAGCTCTTCATTCTTCACATTTTTAGCTCTAATTGCTTTTTTTCCCATATGTCTAAAAATAAATATTTGCAAGTTTTGCATTCTGCTGCTCATTGTAATACATAAAATATTTGTACACTGAGCAAAATTCACTGATAATGTTCGCAACGGGCTATTTTAGAGAAAGTAAGCTTTGTGTGGTAAGAGGAGATAAAATACATTTTTATTAGTATAAATGCCAAAGAAAGCCATTTATCATATTTTGAAAGAATATTTTTAAAGGAGTGGTCAGATAGTTGACCTCTCAGACTATTTAAATAGATTGAATTGGAAAAAGAGGTCCAGAGTTAAAAATAGTCATTTTAGTATATAATGGATGTTTTAAATGAACTTTGGAAGGTGGCAATTAATTTTTGATCACCAAGGACAGGGGTCCCACTGTGTAGATGGTCCAAGCCCCTGGCTCCCTGGGCAGGCCTCCTTGGCCTGTACTTGAGTTTATTCCAGCTCATTAGCACCTCCACCTGAAGGTTGGCAAAGAAAAGGAGAGAAAGAAAAAATGAAATCATTTCTGCATCTCTTAATGGCCTTTGGAAAGAATGGATCATGAATGAAATAGAAACCAGGGAGAAAAAAAAGCTACTGTTGGATTTTCTGCGCTTTCTTTTATCCTTGCTTTTCTTCATTGACCCAGACAATCAATAGTTGACTTAAAGACTTTTAAATCAGCCCTCCAATGGGAGGCTTTGCAGTTGCAATAGCAACGTCATTATTTACTTCATGCTCCCAAAGACTGAGTGGATTCCAAGAGGTGAATATTGCCCATTCTCCATGCTGGCATGTTTCTGAACCCTCCCCACACCCTTTTTTTTTTTGGTAAAAAACCTTCCTTCAGACAGTTTTTTATGCACAGAGTTCCCCTCCCTCTTCTCCCATATCTAAGGTAAGAATTACTTTTGTGTGTTCACATATAAACATCCGCTTGGCCACCATATCTTACAATCATGTCTTCTGATCCAACCTGGCAATATTTTGCATTTGAAAGTCGGCAGGTTTGGTCTTTTAATTTGCTTTTTAATGTGGTACTATATTTACAGTCCACCCAGAACAATCTGTGACAAAGGTTTGCTTTTATCAGAACAGCTGCCAGATTTATACTGTATCTCAAGGTTCTATTAGATGTGACAATAAACTAATTCTTCAGTGTTTGCATTACTTAGCCATCTTTTTGATATGTATTCCTTAAGGCATCCTGGCTATAATCATCTCAAATTTCAGTCCCTCTCTTGGACCACCATTCCGCCCAGAGCTTTTGAGTTTTGTCTTGGAAGCTCCTTCCATCAATCAGAATAGCAAATTTACATTGTTAGGTTCCCTGGAGGTGTTTGAGCTCTGGATATTCAGCAATTACTGTGAGTAAGAACCTTGCAACTAGGGTGAGTGCCAACATTCCAAGTGCTAGCACAATGGAAAAGAGAAGTGGTTTATGTTAGAATATGGTCACATTCTTCTGATTAAACCCACTCAAAAAAGACAACATTGTAATATTTTCCAATGACTGTTTATCATGAATTACGTCAGCCTTCGTTTAAATTGCTATTATTTCTCCTTAATGCTTCTCGGTGCCTGCATAATTTACGGCACTGGCAGCCTAGGGACTATGAAATAACCTTTCACAACCAACACACAATAGTAAAGAACATGGCGTTTTTGTTGTTAATTATTATAGGACTCCTTTAACTTTTACAAAGTGACATAAAATATTGTTGAGGTATTTATGGTACAGGCTACTTTTACATGGATCTATTTTGCTTCTGGCTAGTTCTTAACTAAAGCAATCATTTGTGGTTATTAGGCCGCCGGAGATATTATGTCAGAACTGGTTTGAGAGTATTATTATGTATCACATGTCATACGCTACATGTCAGCACTTGAGGCTGTCTTTCAATAAAAACAAATGTAATTTTGGTTTGTGCTCTTCTAGAGTTCGGTGATTTGTAAGCTAACCTGAGTTCATCTGAAGGTGTCCCAGCTGTTCGGGAGGGAGCCTGTCTCACTCAGCCTTCCAGCATACACTGTTAGTCTCTTTTCTGTAGATTTAAGATCTTTCCAAAACAAACTTTGGCACAGTGAAGATTTGCTTCTGGGGAGCAACGGAATTACCAAGGACTGGTTAATTGCCCATGGCTGACCTGGTTTTGATTCCCCCATTTTGTGGTTTTCCTTATAGATTTCCTAAGCACTGGGTCTTCTTGTTGTGCCCCTCTGAAGTGGGGAGGAGAGGCCCAGATGACAGAAGATTGCCTCACACCTTCAAAGAGGCTGTCCCAACCTTCTGGAGAGAAGTCTTGGGTAAAGGAGTGGTAGAAATATAAAGGATAGGAATGTTTGAGTTTCCACAAAGCTACACTTCCAAGCAAACTTTGTATTAGTATGTCACTCCCCTGGGTTCCAAATACTGTGCATATTTTCCAGCCCTTGCTTATTTAAAGCAAGAAAGGAAGGGCGTGCCAGAAAGTTTTACAAAGAATGAAAACACATTAGTGACTCATATGAACAATTACTGATTTTCTTAACATATAATTTCTTAATTACTGTCACCAAAATAATTTGCATGATAATATTCCCTCCTCCCCTCCCCCACCTGTGTTTAAGAGTCATAAAGTGGTGATCAAAGAAGTGTTTGATCCTTAGTAGGGAAATTTAACTCCGTAATTCTTAGTGGATTGACAGGACTCTGACACTGGATATTCCTTAAAATAATCACCTCCAACACAATGGGCAAAACGAGCTTTCCAGTAAAACAAACAGCTTTGAAAAGAGCTCAGGGGCATTTTCTTTAGCTTGAATTCAAGGAGGAAATTGTGACTTTTATGAAACTTGCATAAATTTACATGTATCCTGTCAGAGTTTTAAAATTAGACAACATGCCTGAATGCCCTGGAAATGAGTCTGCCATCCAGATTTAGAGTGCTTTTAGCTTTTTTAATTAAAGACATTTCACAAGCCAACCCCAGAGAAGAGAATTAAGCATTACATAAGAATGTAGCAAAGTTTGAGATTTAATGAGTGAATATTACAAATTTATAAGGGAGATAAAAGGTGTGAAAAGAGCAGTTATTCAGAGTTTTCTCTCTCTCTTTTTTTTTTTAAATATAAAAAATGGAAGAAGTGAAAAGGCCAGGCTGCCATTTGCTGTAGCCCTCATTCTGGAACTGGTTCAGAGCTTGCAGAACTGACGGTGGGGCTGTGAGGCTTGTTAATGAGCACTTGTGGCAGTGAACTGGGATCATGGGCTTGTCACATGAATGTATATATATATAAAACTCAGGAGGTAGAAGACAAGAGCTGTTGCTGCTGTGTGCTTGTGAGCAACCCAGAACAATTGAAAATCATCCTAAAGACCACACTTATAAGTCCTCAGTGCCAAACCCTACAAATGCTCATTTTGAATTCTTTAATAGCTGCTGATGGTGAAATATAGTTATTGAAAATTGTTTTTAGCTACATATGTTATATCATTTTAAAAACTTAGACTAAATAATGTCAGCCCATGTTTGCTTTCCTAGCATGTTATTCATTTATCAGGAAATTCAGAATGTGAAACATCTGGAAATAACTTGATGTGTGCAGAGTCATCTTTAAAATTGTGTATATTTCAGAAATTTTTCTTATGTATTTATTTAGAAATGTGGGAAAATTCTGTAAACATGTTCTGGAATATATGTAACATTTGAATATGAAAGAGAAAGTTGGAATAACTGAAAGACCAAATTTCATTTTCTATAAATATTACTCTGTTGGAGGAATGGGTTTCTGAAATTAGGGAATTCAGATTATGGTTAGTGATATTTCCAGGAAAGTGTCTCTCTTTGCCCTGGACTGAATGTGTGAACTAGAAATGTTCATTCTGGCTCCTTCTGGGATATGATGTGATACTTGTCTCTAAATCAAGGAGTTAATTTATTTCATCATGGGAAGGCCTGCACTGGCATTCTATAAACTCGATGTCATAGATACAATAGGGGTACGACCAGAAGGCCTGTGCCACTGTGCTGTTAATAGCTCCATGGTTCTGATCCAGCATTAGTCCATAGACATTTTATAGCTGGGCCTTAAAGAAACTGGTGCCATCAGTACAGTCACAGTAATTGGGAGGTGATGCAACACAAAGAAGAGCCAGAGAAGGGAAGTTATTCATGATTTGTCACTTTCTCCTTTTAGGATAAGTAGATCCAATATCATACAGCTATTTTCAATTCTTATAAATTTAACATTTTGTAGCCATTTCAGTAGCTCTAAAGCCCCAGGACAATTCCCTCTGCTCCCCGGTTCTCTAATTCTCTTCTTTTTCTGAAACAGAGTTTTCATTCTTTGCAATAGGAGCAGAGCTTATATGATTAAGTTTATTGCTCTTGTATATTGGACTGGACTAGATGAACTCCAAGACCTTTCAAACACCACTTTCATGAGATTTCTACAACCGACTCTATCCATGAGGTTCTCTAGATAGCATATGAGTTTCAGTTTTTTGCTTTATTTTAAACCACAAGGGCATGGGATCCTTTGAAAATCTCACAACTTTACTTGTGCCACACAGCTACAGTGATCACTTGTATGTGGTTTTTGCCTCTGGACTTGATATGATTTGGGGCCATCGTCAAAGGAATATTAGAAATCAATGCGTTTTCCATGGGCATATATTCCCTGAGTCTTGTAAAGATTTAAAATGACAGAAAGGAGCTGAGAGCATACTTCCTGGCAATGAAACTGACCCAAAATTTAAACTTAAACTGGAAAAAAAACAAAAAACAAAAATAAACAAATCCTCAGTGTGAACAATCCACAGAGATCTATAATCTGAGTACATGGTTAAATTTGTTCATTGACCAAGTCAGCAGGACTCATTGAGCCTGTGTCACTAACTTCACATCTATTTTCTTAAGAGTTTGGATAAGGTCTTTATGTAAAGAAAATAGTTGCAACAAACCAGAGACATGCCTCTGTGGTTATGTCTTTCTCCTGCCTGGACTTTCAACACACTGGCACAAGTCTCCCACCCTTTCCCGAGCACCTAATAGGTGTGGAAGAACCTTGTGGTGGTGTGTGATTCAGAGAAGACTGTTTTGAGGATTTTAGCCCCTTGCTATAGACTCCTTTCAGTTCATTAAAGTAACACTGCTGTTTGGATTTGCTTTGTTAGCAAATAGTAGAGTGTTTGAAAGTAACAGCATGCTTATTAGAATATTCATTAGTTCAGACTGTCTATGGGTTTGCTCCTTGAATTTAAGTTAGAGCTCTTTACACAGTACCTCCTTTAGCCATCAGTCATAGTATATAATTGGCCATCCCTGAAAGAAGTATTACTATCGTCAGAATTACAGTATATTTGTCATAGAGTCCTCTTCAATCTTGGTGACATAGCATATGTTGTATACACATGTGGGCAGGTCATTGCCACATTTTGAGGCATATTCTTATACCAGAAGAATAAAATACTGAAGAGCTGAAGGGATCGGTCAGTTTAAGGTTGTTTTTGAGGGGGAAGAGGCTAGAGATTTAGGGCAGGCCATCAGAACAGAAGAGAAAAAAAGGAAAATAGAAGGATACGATAGCTATGACTCTGAATAGAAAGAAAGAGACTGAAATGTAACAGTAATCAGCTAAGAGAAGCCTTACTTCACAAAATTAATGAGAATAGTACTTTTGGACAAATTTAAGAGGAGTATTTCTGATCTCCCAGTCAAGCCACAGATAATTATTAAGTGGCAGCTACTCTGCCTGAACTGTACCCTAGGCATATTGGAGAATGCAGCCTATTTGGAAGAGTAAGTAAATATATTTGAACTTATTCATAAAACAAATCATGCACAGAAGAATAAAGAGCTAGCTGTGTCATGAAGACTATATGTAATTGAAAAAAATTGTTAAAAATTAAAGGATAATAATAAATAAAGGCCAGGGTGGTCAAGGCAGCTTCTTGGATGCTCTTTAACTTGGAGGAGGATAGGAAAGGCTTAGGTAAGTTTACACCATCTGGCATATTTTGTGCTGACAATAGCTTTGAGCATGTATATTGGAGTGGACATAAAGTCTCATATATGTCCCACTTCTAAGTGGGGCAGGGCATTCAGACCAGCTTATCTTTACAGCATACTGGGATTGGCAGAGTAGTGGGTGAATAGTCTACACAAAGCCACCAATCCATGGAGGTGAAACTTTGGTTGGAGATTATGATGGCTTTATGGGTGATTTTTCACACCGATGCCCCCACCTCCTTTCTAAATTGTCACAGTAGCATTTAGCTGGTAAACATGATTCTCCTTGTCCCTCTAAAAGTCCTTTGAGTGGCTGAAAGGAAATAACATGAGCACATTATCACAGATACAGAAACAGTGTTATTGGACCTATGAGATAAAATATATTAGTGGAAGAGTCTGGAATACGCCAGTACTTCTTTCAGCCACTGCTGGTACTCTTTGTGTTCTAGTAATGAATGCTGAACTAGAGCTTCTTGTGGCCCTTTGAAATGAAGTCATCACTTTGCTACTGTTGTTTTCTGCTCACCTTTGGGTAATAGATAATAGGTATTTAGGAAATTTAACCCCAGGTTTCATATTGCTTGGTCTGCCTTCTTGTTTGTTCTGTTGTTATAGTTTGTTTAGTTAACCTTAATGAGTTTTCTCATTTTGTATACAGGAATAATAACACCTGCTTCTCATGGTTGTCCTAAGGATTGGTCAAAATAGTGTATGGGAAGTTTAGCACTGTGCTCCTGGTATAGCAGTCTTAAAATAGTAAATTAGAATCCAGGTCATACAGAGATTGAGCTTGTGGTGTGCCCTCTCCTGCTCTATCTTTTTCGTGTCTTGGGTAAAGAGGAAAGACTTCTTAGCATTCCCAGCTACATGTACACCAGTGTAAGGCAGACATTGATTTAAGTGCCTGCCCCCTCTGCATAAGCAGTTTCATGTTCAAGTCTCAGTTTCCTTAGCTTTAAAGTAAGTGTGATAATTCTCTTAACAGAGTGCCTTATTCATCCATCATCTATCTATTCTTTCTGTTGAGACCAGCATTCATCAATTCAACAAATACGCTTAGTGAGAAAGTATTATGTACCAAACATTGCATTAGACCTTGAGTCATCCTTAGTAAGTTAAACAGACATAAATCCCCTGCCCTCATGAAGTCTAGAGTCTAAGGAGGTTAACAGTAGGCAAGTGAATATATGTATTTACATATTTAATCACACACACACAAAGACATTTACCATGATAAGCACTACATGCCCAAATAGACTGCTGTCTAGATTAAATGAAATAATGTATGTGAAAATTCTTCATAGTTTATAAAATATAGACATTCAGAGACTCTTAATTTTGACCAACACCAACACCTGTCCCTGTGGCAGCCAGTGGCTACTGCACATGTTCAGTGCCTGAGGTTTAATGGTGATACCACCACTCCTTTTTCTTTGAGGCTTATTTCAAAAAGGAGAGTTGGAAGGGAAACTTTCTGTTGAGTTTATAATAGCAATTACGAGCTGATAAGGGCAAACCATTCATCAAACGATCATACCTCCGGACTTTATCTCTTTGGGTCAAATGTTTCCTGATTGATATTGACTACCATATCTTAAGCAGTTTTGAACAGATAAGAAGCTAGAAAAGAAATTCCTTTGAAGGACATTTGACAAAATTATGTTTTCTGATTTCTTTTTAAGCAGAGAGATTAAGTTCTCGTTCTTCTTCTAGTACAAAATCTACCAAACCATTGAATTGAAGAAAATTCAGAGAAGTTTTCATGGGTAGGTATTGACTGAGTTCCCACTAGGTGGAAATTATCATCTGTCTTGATATTTTTTTCTTGTTCTGAAATTGTTTGGAAAGAACTTTCAAAATATTGAGAATGACCCTATACCAAAGATGCTTAGGAATAGACAATTATCCCAAGAAAAGATGTTTCCTTGGTTACTATATATAAATGCCATACTGGAAACAGAGCTTTAAGCAAAAGTCTTGTAGGTTAATTCATTTTCAAAGAACACTATTTGTGGAAGCAGTGCTTTAAAAGTAGGGAGGGTAGGTTTCTGACCATGGGCTTGATATCCAATTTTTAATTGAAATGACCATAAACATTGTAATTAATCAACTACGTACTCAATTATAAAGTATATAATTACATTCTAAACAGTAAAAAGCTTCCTGAAGTGTACATAAGTTAATTAAACAGGGCAATACAGTAACTGATAATGTAAAATTATATTTAATGAGATGTGTCATCTATCACAATGTTTTCCACAGAGTTCTTATCTTACAACTTTGTGGTTCATTTGTGCCTTATTTTTTGCTACAACAGATCTGACAGTAAAGAAACATCCTCATCTTGGCCATAAAACTAGTGGCATTATTTTGAACAGATTTACATGGGTATCTTTAAAAAGAATTTGGAGGGGGAAAGAGTTTAGGTCATTTGTAATGGCTTTTTGAAAAGGTAATCTGAATTTGTCCATCTTCCTTTTCTTGTTATAAATTTCCCTATAACAAGCTTGAGCATTTGTACTCAACTTGTCGTCTTGCTACTATATTCACAGTTGGCATCTGTTGCCTTGAAATTCGCTAGATGACCTATATTTGTGTACTTCTGCAATAGCTTCAAGATACTACAACAGAGGTGTAATTTAAAAAACATACTAAATACAAATTATTCTTGATCAAGTCACTGCATGTTGAGAAGTATGACTTATGGCCATATTATGGCTCTTGTTTCAATTTAAGTCCTTCAAGTTTTGCATGTATAATAAAGCAGGTCATTCCTGGTAGGCTGACCCATGGCCAGTGGGATTCAAGCAAACGAAAAGCATATTTGCACTTTTAACTTTGGCAAATTGAAAGGATCTCTAAAAAATTTTGATAAATATATTCCAAGAGGCCTTCCATTTAGTGGATGTTCAAGAGGTGTTTGGTGAAGATACGCCAAAGACCCTGGTCTTACAAATTCTGTCATGTGCCTCAAAATGGATAAGACATATCTGATTAACTGCTAATGTGTTTGCTTTCTAGTAAGGTGGTGATAGCACTCATTTACCTCCTTCTTACCCACTTAAGTTGGGTCCAAATCCAAGCTGCTTTCCATAAGCAAAGTCAGACTCATGCTGAGCAGTTATACCCAATATTTATTGCAAGAAACAGAAACCTACAGAATGACTATCTGGGCAAGACTGCCAAATAGGACAACCTGACAGCCTTCTCCTCCTTCTTACTGGGAACACATGTTGTTCTTTTGATCCCCCACTTTCCTGCATTATGTACTAGCAAGTACTTGCAGTGTGACAGTCAGTTTATTCATGTATCCATGTGTCCAACCTATGTGTGCTGATAACCAACCATGTAATTTTGTGTAGCCCTATGTAAAGACAGAGGGCTAACACAATAAAGAACACAACATGGTGCTAACCTTTGAGACACTCACATGCTAGCAGGGACACCCTTGAATTAATTAAACAGACACTTAATAACAGTATTTAAATACTATGACAGAGCTAAGTGAATCCTTCTCAGATTCAGTAGACAGAGAGGAAGATACTTATTATTTTTTTAATTTTGATTATTCCCTTGAATATCTTACTGGAACTAATGTAATTGAGGGACTGGCAAGTTTTATAAGTGACTAATACATTAATCCCACTCTTCCCTTCTGCCTTGTGGGATTGTCAGTTGAGTCAGGGCTTAAAAATGGAACTTGGTGAGATTTGCTCTAAAGATGTTGACTAATACCAATTAAACCCCTAAACATCACACACAGATTGATTATGTCTTTTTCACTCTTTTTAAAGACAGAAAGATGCACCTACTTAATAACCTGCTCCATGTCCTTAATAAAGAGCAGGCTAATTAAAAATTGTTTGTTAGCTGAAAATGAATAAATTAAGGATCACATATTAAAACAGGTATCATCAGCCTGCAGAAGGAGTTGAACGCAGGCTAGTGGGAAATGAAAGGAGTAATTGTGAGTCTTTTATCACCAAAGATGACACCTACAAATGCAGAGATGTGTCACAGAGACAGGGTGCTGGGGTTAGGAGGCTCTTGGCAGGTTGGCAGCCAAGTGAGTCCCTCCATATGTCTGTGATACAGAAAGAAAGTACAGGGAATGAATCTTCTCCTCCTCCTTTCTTCTTTCATGATCCTGTCTGTCCATCAGGCCCCGTCCTGCCCCAAGCCCGGCACCAATCTCTTCAAATCACTTTGAGTGGCTCCTGAAACCCTGCAGCATAGGTCTTCACCAGTTATGTGTTTGACTGGCAAGACAATTAACAGTCCCTCCCTTGTGCTCTATACAGCCTGACCCTGTGGGACTTTTTCCAGTTTCTTGAATTTGCTTTTCTCTACCTAAAATATAAAGTCCAGCATATGTTGTTCCTAGAAAAGAAACTTCCCCATCATCATCCCACCCCTCAAACTGGCCAACTTTCTCCATCCTGCTGATCTAAGCTTAAACATCACTTCCTCAGAGAGGTCTTCCCTGATGTTCCCATGTGTTCAGCAGCTGTGATGTTCCCAGAGCTTCGAATTTTGCTTCTTGCTAACACCTACCTGTCCACTTCACCATGTCTCTCTGGTCTCCATGCCACAGCCTCAGCTTTCTGAGAATAAGGCCAAAGGAAGGCAGTGTGTCCCCAGCATATAGCCTGCATATCCCAGGAAACCAGTGAATGTTGAAGGAATGAATATGTCAGTTCTGACTTCCAGCAACCAAACTCAAGTCTCCTTTCCTAGAAAGCAAGAACCATGTCTCATGTTTCTTCAATGACAGTCATAAGGCTAATTGGTGCTCAAGAAATATTTATTGAAAATAATTCTTAGTTCTGGTATTATATTTACCTTTGCTAGGAATGAGAAGAGTTTCCTTTAATGATGTGTGGAACAGGGAGGAGAGTGAACCAGCTTAAGCTTGTTTCTTAATTTGAAAGAGTTACATAAGCCCAAAGATACTAGTTTGCAGTATTGAGTGAGCAGTTGTATGTTAAATGTGTGCCATTTGCCACTGGATCTGCTTCACAGCCCCTCTCCTCCCTGACCCTCTCATCTCAGGGAACAAAGTCGACTCCCCAGTAGGGTTTCTGAGCAGGCTGCTCCATAGAGGCGGGCAGCACAGAGCCAAGAAAGTGAGCTCTAAAGATGCATGAGTCTAGGTCCCAGGCTCCACTCACTGTCACTCACCACCTTTGTGCTCATGGGCAATTATTCAACCTCCCTAAGCCTTGTTTTCTCATTTTTACACTGGTGAAATTGGTACTGCCCACCTCAAGGGGATATTCTATGAGGATTAAGTGAAGTGCTACACATAAAGGTCTTCGCATAGTAACTGGTGTAAAACACCTGTTAGATATTTACAGTATGTGCCACAACTCACCTAAATCAAGACAAATCTGCTAACCTCCCTTGGCTCTCCAGAACTGTTTGTGGGGCAGTTTGAGGTGGCAGTGGGTACATAGGGAGGCCTAGGATTTATCTGTCCAGACTATTCCAGAGCCATGATGTCCTTGCCTCCATTTTTATTCTTCCTCCCCTACCAGCACCCTATGTCTTGCATACATCTTAGAGACCATGCCAGTGACCAGGTATTGCCATGCCATTACCTATCTCTGTGGCTTTTCAAAAGTCAATGTGAAGATTTAAAGTCATAGTTATTTATTTAATGTATTTTTATCTCTGATAACAACCTTTGTTTTTTTTTCTGTGTAAGTCTATTACAATAAATATTTTTCCAAATTGATTTCATAGGGAAGATGTAATCTTTGATTGGAATTAACCAAAGTGAGACTATAGGAACAAGAAATAGCAGGAAGACAAATGTAGGATCAAAACCCAGAATGATGGTGACGGTGGTAATGTCATTTATTTGTGCCAACACTCTTCTGAGTCCCGAATCATTTTCTGCATTTTACAGATGATGAAACTAGCTACCCATGTGAACCATTAGTAGAAAGAATATGTCATTAGCCCAGTGTGCCCTTAGGACTCCATGCTGATGGAAAATTATTTTTCCTCACTTAATGTCCAACAAAAGAGGGAGGTTACCTTGCCACAGGTTCTATTCTTGTTTAGACATTTGATTCAATTTAGGGAAGTCTTTGTCTTTGTAGCTCATCATGACATTGGAATGCCAAAAAAAAGTGTGGGAAAAACACACTATAAAATGAGATCCGAGTTTACTGGTAAGAAGTACAGAACATTTGGCATCAGTGGAAAGCTTAGTCTTTGATGTGGAAAAGAGAGGAGTTCTTGTTGTTTCCATTTGGGTCAGAGAAAGAGATGATCTCTGTGTGATAAGTTTAGTGGCTTCTAAAGCTAGATGTAATAATTGAGGAGCCAGAAGTTGTCCTTCCCTGAGGATGTGCAAATATGAAATACACGTGTCAGCAAAAATGGTCAGTGAGGAGCCACACATAAGGAAAAGCAGAAAATATTTAGTAAGACAAGTCCGTCATCCTGTGAGTGAGACTTTGCAATAAGGTGAGGCTCCTTACTTTTGAGTGGGGAGCTGAAGAGGGGTGATAGAAAAGACAGAGAAGTATAGATGGGTAGTTTTTAGAGAATCATCTTACTGCCTGACATACAGAAGCCAGCAGTCTGAACTGCCCCTACTCTGGACAGCTGCCTAAGGAGGAAATGTTTTATTTTAGTTATGGCAATGTCCTCAGTTTTTAACAATTTTGTCCCATTTTTGAAAATGCTCACACAATTAATGCCTCTTGCATGTATTCAACAATAGTTGCCTAGCAACCATCAAGAAGCATTTTTGGAGCGCGAAGGATCTAAAAATGAATGAAGAGCAAATATAGTTTGAATTGCAGCTGAGATGACTAGGTTTCTGATACCAGTTTCAAAGTAAATCCCCTAGGATTCAGGCCATGCATCCTCAGGAGTAATGAGATCTGGTATGGCATCCTTAGAGACCCACTGAAATGTCCTATTCATCTTGGACACATGCAAAGAAGGAAAATTTAAGATATAAGAGAGACCTCTAAGTAGAGCTTAATACATACTTTTGCCTTAAGGCATTATTGCCTCCTATCTAATCCCAAATGCATGTGTAGATAATGGGGTTCTGGAAAACTGTTAAGAAGAAGGATTATAACACCTCCTCTGGTAACCCACTTTATGATCTTGCAGCCTTTGGACTGAGACCACTAGGTAAAGAGCATGGATTAATCAAGGAATTAACCTCCTCTCTGCAGGTTGTTTTATATCATTGGTTGGCTTTCATAGTCAGCCCTTATTTGAAATGGAAAGAACCTAAGTGACCTTCCAGATCATGGGTCACAAGCTTGGGTGCCCAGAAGTGCCAGCAGGGAACTTAGGGAGGGAAGGCAGGTGGGCCTGTAAGAAATTGAGAAATGGTAGATACCCATGCTCTGTCTAAAGGTGTAGCTGTTTTTCAGCTCTTAGTGATTTGTTGTGTTGTAGGAAGATGAGCCCAATGTTGTCAGATCTCTTAACTCTTTATGCAAAGCCAGATATACTGATTTTTATGTGAAAAATCTCATGACTTTAAATTGATGACAATAATTTAAAAATTGTGCAAGCTAAATAAACTGTGCCACCAGACAGATTTGGTCCATGTTACAATCTTGTCTATTTAACCCAGAATGTTATTAAATGGGGGAACTGAGGCATGGTGAGTGAGGACACTTACTGAGATGCAATGAACATGTGTATTCCTTAAAAATTAGCAAGTCAGGAGCTGTGTTGTCTTCTGTTGTTTTCCCAGTTGGACTAGCACAGTATCAGGCATATTATGGCAACTCAAGTATTTATTGAATCAGTAAATATTGGATGTTAGAAGCAAAACCGGGACTCGATTTGGCCAGTAAGAAATCAGGACCTCAAATGCTTTTTCTTAAACGATTCTTTTTCTTTTCTCCTAAGTGACCTTCCTTAACTTATCTGTAGATAGAATTTGCTCTTCCCTTTTGCCACATAGTGGGTTGTTTAAAGCACGATTTGATTAATAGGAATGTTCTAGCAAAACCCCAGAGGAAGATCCTTGGACCCTTTTGGGGTTCAACTCCTACAAACAGTAGGTTGCTGTTTTTCTTGGCCTACCATTTTCAATTCCATTCCATGTTATTGTCTATTTGTTGAGGTCTTACAGTGTGCAGAGGTCTCTATGGTGATTCCAAGATACAGGGGGTTCAGATGAGGCTGGAGGCTTCAGAAATGTTCAGTAATTCATTCAGAGAATGAAGAAACTTGGCATAGTCTCTTTTATATTTTTATTTAATTTTCTTGGCCTTGTTAGGCAACACTTTACAAGGTGTTAATTACCTTTACTCACTTTTTGTTTTGAGATTTAAAGTTGCCCAAAACAGAAACAGTTACCACCAAGACATTGTTCTGCCCTCATAACAACCTAGTTATGGCCTGTGTGGTATAACTACAGGAATGGAAGCCTTTGCTGGTAGACCACTGTCAGCTTCCCAGGAGGCATACCAGATGCTTGTGTCAAATGATCCTCTAGCTTCCATTGCACTTACTCTTCTTTCCTGGGTTCTACAGGGTGTTTACCTCTGTGCTGAGGGTTCAGGTCTTTCCAGAGTGTCAATAACTCTTCCATCTGAGAACCACTGACCTCTTGAAATGTTTGAAGTGATGTATCGCTTCATTATGTCTGTGAATATAATAGTAATGATAATGGCACCCAACATTTATTGGTGTCTCCTGGGTACCAAATAATATTCAAGGCATGTCATCTCATTTTATCTCATTAGTAGTCTTTCTCTGACATAATCTTTCAGGATAGAGATATAATCCTGTGTTGATAAATGGACAAATTCAAACCCAGAGAGAGACGAAGACTTGCCTAGGGTCATGCACTCGCCCAGTCTGTGAAGTGAATGAAAAGCTACCTGCTCTCAAAACCTGTCCCCTCTTTACTTCCCTATGAAACTGGGGTATCCAGCAGCAATTTCACGAGCTTCACCAGCATCTTGGAGATGAAAGGAAAGATGCTGTATCTTTTTTCAGACCAAACTCTAGAGGACATTTTTAACAAAGTGGATGATTTTGCAAGAGACTATGTTTAATTTCAGAATGGTGTCCTTAGTTGGCAAAGATAATTAGATGTAATGTCATCTACAACCTCTGTGTGTGTGTGATTTCATAAAACTGGTGTAGCAGTTTATTATTATAAAATTAGTATAGCATAGAACAAAACCCAGAGGTAAGCCAGACGAAATAGACAATGAATAGTTATGTAAGGTTTTGGAAGCACTCGTACTAGAACACAAGCTCACTGTATTTTCTTCTCAATTGTCTGCTGTTTGTTAATGTTTCTTTTTCAACATGATTGCATCTCAGTTTAATAGCAATTGCCATCTCAGCCTTTATGGTGCCAGGCCTGACATAGTTACATCCCCTCGGTGCTAAAAATATTGCATGTATACATTCAACTGCAGCCCGACATGTTTAGCTAATGGGTTACTCAGGAGCTGTGTGCTTATATAATTAAGTGATGTATGTAATTTTGTGTTAACACATTTGCAATGTGTGTTTTCCTGGTGATTGCAATGCTTTATTCTTTGTACAGTGTGACATTTTAATTCCCACTGAACAATTTCCTACCTTGATTTGCCTTGTTTTTGTGGCAGGGGATTATTTTGCAATCAAGATAAAAGCATTATTTATGAAATTTCTAGAGTATCCCATTACTGGGAAGTTTTAACTGCAGATCAATCTCCTATTTTATTGATCTTTGTTAAAAATCTTTATTGGAATTTAAATTTAATCTCTACATTATAGATTTGCCTAGACTTCTGTCTGCAGGCACATTTTTTTTAGGCAGCTTTGCAGGAATGGGGTTCCTTAAAATGTAATTCTCACCAGGCGGTCTGCCACCTTCCCTGGAGAACTTAACTTCTCCTAGGTGTTGCTGACTTTTCCACTGTTCAGAGTTTTGGAAAGCCGTATCCCTGTAGGTTGAAGGGTCTTGGCACAACAGGTGAAATCTATAGATTCACAGACAGGGCAGATTTCTGTTATGCATTTACATGGTTGTCAGTAGCTGGGGCTCAGAGTTGCATAGTGGGAATTAAGATGTGGACATACATGTTTTCTCTTTATTAATGGCAGTCATGACCAAGAGAAGGTGCTACAGACAGGGAGGTAAGCCACCAAAGACAGCCCAGCCACCTTACCCTCTTCAGAGGCATTTATTTTCTCCAGTAGAATCAGCAGTCAGTGCAGTTTAATAAACAGTTACTAGACTGTGATTAAGTATTAGACCCTATTTTCAAAATATGGCACAGAGAGAGTCATTTGTTCAGGAAATGTTTATTGAGCACCTACTACAATGACGATATAGTGACCAAGACAGTCATCATCTCTCTAGAGCCTGGTGAAGAACAGAGGCATAGTGTTTCAGTCCAGTATGACAGGAGCTGGGATGGAAGCATACTCAATATAGAAGTTATGAACCAAGGATTCCTCTCCCAGCTGGAAATGAGGAGAATAAGGAAGCTTTTTGGGGATGTGAAGCCCCATGTGACTCCAGGAGAATGAGAAGTGGGGGCAGAGGGGACAAAGATGAAAAAGGAAGGGTACTGTTGTCAGAGGAAGTCCAGAGCACAGGCAGGCACATAGATGTGTCACATGAGGGGCTTGGGTCGCTGGGCATTTGTCACTGTCAGAAGATAGCAGGTCATTCCAAATCAAGGTCTGTGGCCCCTTTCTCCTGGCCCCCAGAGGTCCTGATTTCCCAAAGCCTTTCTTCATCCTAGGAGGCCCCCTTCTTCTTCAGCATAGCCCAGCAAAAGCAAGCAGGTGGCAGGCACTGAAGCCAAATGTCAGAGCATCACCCTGCTGGCTTCGCAAGTGCTTTCCTCATAGTCCCCCCACACATGGGTCTGAGCGAACTTTCCATGTGGTACACAGAAGTCCTGCCAGCAGGACCCATGGTCCACGTGCCCCAAGTGAGCTTTCTTGGTTGTATGTTTTGGCATTTGAACACGGTGGGAATGTCCTTGTCGGCTCCCATTCGCCTTTATTAATTGCAGTTCCTTGGAAAGTGTGTTTTAGTAACATGGTCTTAGGATGACAGAGTTCACCCTGCAGAGACCCAAGAGGAGGTATTCAGGCCCCATTGAAAAACCATCTGCTGCCGAGGCACTGTTGCTGATCCCTTGCAGCCAGCAAACACCAATATGTACTATGCTCTGTTGCTAACTGTGTGACTTTGGGCAAATTGCAAGCCCCTTGGATCTCCCTCTTCTGACACATAAAATAAGGGTTTGTACTAGAAGGTATCTAAGGTTCTCCTCAAGCTCTGGAATTCCATCCTTTTATAAATTACACAAATGAAGAATCCTACTGTTATCATATGTGTGGATTAATCAACTCCTAGCTCTGCTCCTTGGTTCCAAGGTCATTTGAAAAGCCAAGAACCACTTTGCACTTCATGTGTTATAATCATTCTCTGGCTCTATTCTTTAGGAGGCTGTCTACATTAGTACTGGAATCTAGATTTAAATTTTTTTAAGATACAAAGGATATCATAAAACCTCTGAATATTCCTGGAATATATGGCTGTGTCCTAAATCCAGTAATCCATTTATTAGCAATGTCACAAGAGGCTGTCACCTACCAGCTCTGTATTGTCTCCAGGCCCCACCCCCTACCCCCACTTCTCTGAACCCTGAGGCTGTGGTTAATAATGTCAAAAGAATGTTTTAAAATTGCCGTCTGTTGGTTCCAAAGAGTCAACCCCTCACGTGGTTAGAGTCCTGGGCTAGGAGTCAAATTCTAAATTTAATTCCAACGTCTCCGAAAGTCTTAGTCCCTTGTTCCCTGCCATTTATCCATGTTTCAGTTTTCTCATCTGCAAAATAGGCATAAGATGCCTTGCTCCACAGAAGTATTTGCAAAGAGCTTTGTTATGCACAAGGATCGGCTTTATATTGGGGCAGAATATCATTTTCCATTTCATAATAGGCATTAAACAAAAGTCCGTTTGAGTATGTACTTTGTGTAAATGCCCTGTGCTTAAATGCTGATGAATTTCAGAGGTCAGCAAATACCACCCCCCACTTTATTATTTTTTTTAAAGCTAAGCAAGGCTAACTAGGGAATTCATTTTGGAATAAAAAGACATGAAAGAAAGGGTATTTCAGCTTGCACAATAGTACAAAGAAGAACAAGAATCATCATGTTTGAAAGAACTTACAGCTGTTTAATTTTATAGTAAAATTACTTTAAGAACTTTGCTAATTCAAAGACAAAACCAAACAACTGCTCTTACAAAACTGAACTTCCACGTGTGAGTGGAAAAGCCAAGTTAAGATTAATCTGCCCCTAGAATCAAATTAAAAGTACAGAGCATTTTTGTTAATGCTGGTTGGAGGAGCGGCTTTTCTCTAAAGAGAAAACACATAGAAGAGAGAAGTGGTACATTCACTGGTAATAAGATGAAAAATGTTATGTTCTCATGTACTTTGCCCCCAGATTTTTCTTAGGCTGCTCAGTCTTTAAATACCAGGTTTGTTTGCTTTTTGGGGATGGGCCTGTTAGGCAGGAAATTGTCAAAAGGCATACAGCAGAAATTTGAAATGATGTTTTTAAAAATTAAGTACCAAATTGGGAGACCAATTATTAAATTAGGGGTTTAGATTTTTATAAAATTTTATTTTTAGAGAATATGGATAATTCTGTATCTGCACTTGGCTCTGTAAATTCCAAGTTTCCATATGTTGTCTATTGTCAGAAACAAATAAACTGTTTCTTATTTTTTTTTTAAAGTGATTTTTCTTCCATATTAGGGAATTATTCAGACTTCTTTCCGTGGTTCCTATAATTCCAAACTCGTTGGAACATCAGTCTATTTTTGGTTATGAAGGAACTTTCAAAATGTGGGCATGACTTTTTTTAAGGGTCTGAATCTCATAAAAATCAATTTGTCACATATATAACAATTATCGTTGTAAATATAGTGAAGTCATTGTGTTCCAGGAAGACACAGTTCTAATTTCCATATTACAACCTCCACCCTCCATTTCCCCCTTCACCTTCTCCACATGGGAGGGCTGCTAAATGTGAATTATAAAACATATAAAGCAACCTAAGGGTGTGATTTGTGGCTGTTTCTGTCAAAGATGAGTGTTCTTACCTGTGTCTGATTAAACTCTTGTTGGTTTCTGGGTTTTTATCGTCTTCCCACCACATCGCACAGATTCACCACGAGAGGGCAACCAAGAGTTTACTTTCAGCTCACAAAGCTAGAAATGGTTTTAATATCAGCCGTTTTAACTTGCTAAGGATTTATTTCCCCGCCTTCAGATTGCCACACATACAGCCTCTGAGTTTCCACTAACAGAGAATAATAACCCAAATAAAGTTCTTCTGAGGGAAAATATAGACAGACTGAGGCAGACTAGAGCTTTTGCCCAAATAAGGATCCCTTTTGTGGCGACCCCATGTGCTAGATAACCATCAACTGACAGTTGGTCATGAGTTCATAATGTTGGATGCTGAAATATGCATACCATGTGCTGTAAAAGAGTTTGGAGGACAAAGGCAAATATTGCTATAGTTAGATAGCAGAAACATACCAGAGGTGTGCGGACTGCTTTGCTGGATGTAGGTGGAACCGGCCAAATGGTTTCATAAAAAGTATTACAAGTATTGTGCGGTAGAATGTATACTGTTCACTGCATCACATTTTGTCAATGCTGTGGAGATTTTGGTCTTGATCTCTCTGCATGTTACTACCTTAAATACTATTGCAATTCTTGCCTTCTAAGAAAAGAAAATATTTCCTAAGCTTATTTCCACTGCTACCATTGCTATTCTTTTATTTTTAAGGGAGGTCCATAAGAGAATCCGGGTGAGTATGTAGCCCTCTGACTGGCATGTTGTATTTGGAGAGCTCTTAACTTGTAGTTGTGTTTCTGTGTTGCCACTGCCCCAGGAATCAGAAGGTGAAAAGGTGGAGGGAATAGGCTTTGATTTCAGCTATTGTCACCAGTTATCTGGGAGGAAGGGACATTGGGCCAGACGAGCACTGAACAGTCAGCTTCTCTGAGAGATGTCCCATAGCCCTTTGGCGCTAAGAATGATTGTGGAAAGAATGTAACTTTTCCCCTGCCTCCTTCAGTCCAAACCTTTTTGTTCTGTCATCTTTTCTGGTTTTGGAGCACACGTCTTCAACACGTAATCTCACTTTCTGTTGAATAAAACTGCTGGTCTCAAAGCACTTTGACGAAGCCGAGGAGGCCCTGCCCTTGCCTTTAGACCTCACTGTATCTGACCTCTCTACTCCTTACCAATGAAACCTCCAAAAAAGAAAAAAGACCATAAACTTGTTCAACAATTTGTGTTTAAGCAGCTTTTTACCTACAAATTAGTCAAAATCACTTACAATCTATTTTCTCCTACTCAGCTTGCAAATCACATTATACCTGTTACATGTTGGTAGCAGGAGACAAAAAATGCTGAAATAAATAAATAGACAGCCTCTCTTTTTCTCTCTTTCCCTGTCCCCTCAAGCCTGTTGTCAAGGCTTACCATTTGCTTTGACATCTTGGTGAAGGAGTTAATGAAATAACACCTTCATGGGGGCCGTTCAGTGGCCTTGAGTCGATGATTAACAGATTTGAATTTTACAAAGGAGACACATCAGATTTGGAAAGATTTTCAGATACTAACATCCTATACATGACTATCCTCTGTATTATAGTAAAAAAAAAATCCCAAATTGCATTAAAACTTAATCACACTTTTCTGATTATTCTGGCTTCAAATGTTAATCTGGTTCTGTCTGCTGCTTAACACATATTTCCAAGGACATATCTTTAATCATAACATTGAGTTTTTGATTAAACCAAGCATCACCAAGAGAAAGATAATGCAAGCCACATGTAACAAAGTTTTCTAGTAACCAAATTTTGAAAGGTAAAAAGAAGAAGCAGGCAGAATTAATTTTAATAATATATTTTATTTAATCCAGTATAAGCAAAATATTGTCTCCATATGCAATCAACATAAAATGATATTAATGAGATATTTTATATTTTTTGTACTGTCTTGGGAATCCAGTGTGTATTTTACACTTAGAGCAGATACCAAGTTTGTACTATATGTATTTCAAGTGCTCAGTAGGCTCATGTGGCTGGCGATAACCATATGGGACAGAGCAGTTCTAAACAGTCATAGAAATGTTTTATCATACTGTAAAAAGTGGGAAGAAGTTCTAATCTCTTCTGTGTATTCTCTTTGTTCATTGTAAGATTTACGATAAGACTTCTGATGGTATCTGTCGTTGTTTTTCCAGTGTGACATATGCTCACTCCTATTTACTGAGCTCCCTAGCTTTCCCTGCCAGGTTATAATGATCTGTCCTTATTTAAAGTGCCATCATGTGTTTCACACCTTGCCACAGCTTCTCCACATACAGCCCAGACCCTTTCTCTTCTCATTTTGGACCCTCACTCCACCCTGCTTCAGCACCCACACTCTTCTCTGCCATCTGGGAGTCCTTTGGTATCACTGTAGAGTATTAAAGTCATTTTCCAGTATTGTGGCTCATAGGTACCCACAAACAAATGGAGCTCAGGGGCAGCACTGGTAGCTCATAAAGGAAGAAGGGCCAAGAAGGACTTACCTAAGCAAAGAAAAATATCTCAGGGTCTCAGACAAACAAGAATAGCCATCTCTTTACTTTTAAGTAAGAGACTATCCTATTTCTTAAATTATTCTTTCTGAAGGTAGAAAAGCATAATAAAGGAGAGTGAAAATGCCCTTTTAAGTGCAAATTCCTTTCGAGAATCTTTTTTAAAAAGAAATTGGAAACTTATTACTTGATGACCTTTTACTTTTTCTTATGTGTATGTGTTTAAAAAACTGAAATGTCTCTTGTAACATATTAGTCCCAGTCTGGAAGAAGTCAAATATCTTCATGTTAATCCATATCCACACACACACACAGTTTCTTTTACTTATTTCCAAGTAGGGAATATTTTCTTTGGAGATGTAGCAAATCAATTATGCTCAATGTTGAAAATGGAATATCTCATTTCCAAACCCGGAGAAAGAGCTGAACAAGAATGTTCTGTTTATAAATGAGCTTAAAAACTGTTCTGATATCTGCTGATCCTCACAAGGCTATGTGATACAAAAATGTAGATTTCACTTCTGTGCTGTTGTTTTCAATAGTAACACCATAGAGCATATCAATCATAGACTAAAATGAACAGGTTTATTGATTGTAACAAAAAGGGAAAAAGAGAAAGAGACAAAAATTAATTCTCTGTGTTTAAGAGGTCCTATCTTTATAAACTTCATAAATTATAGAAATCAAAATGGCCTTAAAAAGCATTTCCAGTGTGGATCTTTAAATAGCCAAAAAAAAGACCAAGTATCTTAAATTACTATTCTATTCTTATTATAGACAGTCATGCTATAAAAGACTAAATCTGTATTTATTGAATAGCTTTCAAAAAATGGAAACGAGTTATTTTAAAACTGTAAGAAAAAAAGTACAGTGAGCTTTCAAAAAACACACACATCCTAATTGTAATAACTTTCATGCAGTTTTTTTCTCAACATCCAGCATGATCTTCTTCATTAAGAGAGAAGCAGGGACTCTGGAAATGGCTTGTGGGTGCCTGATACCTGGGAAGAAGAATAGTATGAGAAGTGAGTTGCCAGGTAGATGCAAAAGTGGAAATTTGAGCCACTGTGGCATTTTTTTAGTACATTTTTGGTTTTGCTGGGTTTTGTGACTTCATGACAAGACCTTGCAGCTGGGGAAGGAAACCAGACCTATTGTGTGCAGTCTTAGCACCTGCGTAGGTTGAGCTATACCCTTAAGGACCAAGCCAAATCCTCAGGTATCCACTCATCCCTGATGTCTTTTTACAGAATATTTGAAATATTCAGGCAGAGGAGCCTTTCCAGAGGGTCCTAATGCTGTGGAATATAGACCTCATTCCCCCAAAGATGAGTAGGCATTTGCAAAACAGCTGTGAGCCACCACCTTCACCCACTTACAGGGCCTTAAGGGTGCCATCCACTGAGAATGCTCCCCCGGGAGGATACTGTGGGCAGCTGGAATGGACCAAAGAGAAGGTGAGAGTCTAAAAAGTCCGGCATGGATTTCAGGCTCCTTCCCAAATCCCAGAATTATCTCCTTATAGTCAGTCTTCTGAAAACCCAGACTCTCTCCTCACTCTACACCTAGATTTAGCCCCAGATTGTCCCCTTATTCTGAAAGTGGTAGTAAAACCATCTATGATCCCTTTCTTCTTTGCCAGCACTCTTGTAGGCAAGTGTATTATAAACTTATAGAACATTTCTGCTTTCCTTTGGAATTCACTACAGCATTTCAGAGTAATATATATAGATAACATTTGGTCGTTGAAATTGCTTTCCCTCCTCAGGACACAGAGGGGAAATAAAGATAGAAACCTGCCCATCTCTGTTGGTAAAACCTGACTCAAAAGAAGGTTTTCTTATGTTTTAATGGCAAAAATTCAGGGAACCACAAGCTTTCCAACCAATTAACAATACAGATGAGCTAGCAAGTCTTGTTCCGTTTATAGGGTGGGGGAAGAGGAGAAGTCAAATAACTTGTGTTTCTAAGTGTTCCTGAGAAATGAAGACCTCCAGGGCAGAAAGAAGGCGGATCAGGAAACAGCTATGTAAATCACATGCCTATGAAGTTACTAAAACTTTGATCAATGGCATTAACAATTGCTCCAGCATTCATAAGTACGAAACCAGGAGTGAGTAAGACTGGGCATGTTTTGGAAGGTGTTACAAGAGTGTTTACTTACATGGTTTGTTGAGCAGTCAGTGAAGTCCACGGCTGTTTTGGACTTAGGCTGCCCAAGCGGTCCACGTATGACAAAAGCAGTAATCCATTCCACTCTCAGTAATGATTCTTGGGGATCTCAATCATTCTGACGTAGAGGCAAAGTGACTGCACTTCATATAAACCTGTTTCATTTGTTTTTCCATCGTCTTTCTAACAACGCAACTGCTCACCCTTCCAAGGAGGTAGAAGGGAACCTGGACTCTGTGCATTGGAAATGCTCGATTGTAGTTGAGAGGCATTGTGGTTCAAGTGGCAGGGGATGGCTTGGACTAAAGCAAACTTGGACACTCCAGGTGGTCATGACATCCAGAATGGCGAGTGTGACCATTGCTCTGGGGCACATCCACCAGTCATTGTTCAGGTCTGTGTGGCATTGGTGGCATTTGAGAGTGAGAGCATTTGAAGCTGGCTCCAGTCTCAGTTCACAACTCTGAACAATGAGTTTATTTGAGAAAAATAATTACTCTTAAAAAGGAAACTGTCAGAACAATTTCAGAAAATAACACTCTTGCAACATTCTTTTTTTTTTTTTTTACTACGCCTATTGCTTTAAATTCATCATTTAAGTTAGAATTTCCCAAAAGATGGAGCTGTGCTTGTTAATGGCCCTGTGTATTCATATTCAGACAATACAGTACAGTTCCTTCTCAAACATTTCTATTGGGTGTGAAAGATTGTTTGTAGGAGAAAAGAATAAAAGTAAGCTTGAATATTCTTAAATCTATATGTAATTAGTGCTTTATAAACTCACAAAAATATTCAACCAGTTAACAGACATGGAGTACCAGTGACCACAGTTGTCTGGCATGTCTTACATGCAGAAGGAATAGTTGAGTGTCTGGACTATAACTGGAGTTGAAATAAAAATTTCAGGGAACTTAGGAATTTTGAAAGTAAAATTGCTGGCTTTAAGTTAAAGCCAAATTGAGAGTTGAGAGCTTCTGTTTTTCTTTTCTTTTTTTCCAAGTATTTGAAAACTGAAATTCTGTAAGAGATTATCTGTGAAATGCCTTTCTTTTATTACACCCATAAATTTCAGGAGTGACTTTGATCAAGCCTTCTACCATTCTTGGTTTCTAAATCTTTTACTCGTACATTAATAACTTTAAAAAACACTCATCCTATTTTTGTTGTAGTGAAAGAGGAAGTTTCTAAATAGTCAAAAGGGAAACATTGAAAATAGAACACAGTAAATGATAACTAAATTAGGGTAGGGTTTTTTCTTTTTTTTTTTTTTCCAGAAAGAGCAATGCTCCATGCTGAAACTTGCCAGAGTATTTTAAGAGTATTGTCTATAAAGAAAATGTACCAGAGAAGTGAGATTCTCAGAGGAAAGGCATTACAGAAATGCAAAGTATTGTCAGTAATGCACACTGTGAATAGAACAATGTTTGCCAGCCCCTAATACTTCAGTCAGTAGAGTTAAGTTTTCTGGCTTGTGTTTAGTATTTAAAATACACACACACACACACACACACACACACACACACACACACACACACACACACACACACACACACACACACACACAACTTGCAAATCAAATGAGTTAAAGCTGTGCCGACTTCTCTAGACATTGACTCTGGGGGTGAAACTGACTTTCCATTGCCCTGATTCCAGTCCCCACCGCCAGGCAGCTTCCGTCTCTGAGTGGAGGCTCACAGAGCATTTCTCGAGAGAATATGTAGCAGCGTTGGCAACAATATCCTCTCTGCAAAATGAGAAGAAAGAGTTGTTAACTGATGAGTCAATCGAGCTTTTATAGCAGTTTATCTTCGTGGTATTTCCAAGAGCGTAAATGTTATTAAAAAAAAGAGAGATGGTCATGACAGGAAGAACACAGTAGAAAAAAACAGGAACATTCAAGCCAAAAGCAATTTACTTTGCCAGTAACTGGTTACATTTCCTTTGTTTTATTATTATTATTGCAAGAGCTGGGGCTGAGATGAAAGTTTCCCACACCTGCGCTGCCCTGACATGTAAGTTGTCAGAACTCATGATGAAGTAAATGTATAAATGAAAGTCTGCAACTCCCAGCTTAGACTCTTTAAGGGAAAAAAAAAAAAAAAGAAACTTGTTTTGCTCTACTATCTAAAATAAAAAAATAAAAGGCTACAATTCATTAATATTTGAAGGAATTTTTCAAAAGAGGAAACAGCAAAGCACATGGGTTAGCTGTCCAAGTAGCCTGGAGCCCGGGTGGGTAGCTGACTCTACTGGGATTAACGCCTGTAGAAACGGCAATGACTTCACAAAGGTGAATACTTGTTAATTTCATGGCCCTGAGTAAGAGGAACAGATGGGCAGTCAGAGAGGAAAGGTTGTTTTTTTTTTAAGCCACAGAGACCTTTCACTTCTTAGGCAGGAGAGTCAGTGGCCCACTTCAAGGGGGTAATGTGCCTGGTGCTCAAAGTTTTATTGGAATTCTGTGGCCTTCATGGAAGCCTTGTCACCGACTGCTGAGTCAGGATGAGCGGGGACCGGACCCTGCTTGCTATCCGGTCTGCAGGATGCTGTTTGCCTCCTGACGTGCGCTGAAATGCCCTTATGCTATGTGGTATTGGAGAGTGTTTCCATTTGGAGAAAGCTCCCTGGTGACTGCCAGCCTAATGATATAAATACCTCAGTATGAGACACAGTGAGTGTGTGTGTCTGTCTGTTAGAGAGAAGTTATCCAGGGGGGCTATGAATTAAGTTCAGTTGCCTGGATGGAATCCTGCTGCCAGTAACTTGTTGCATGGCCTAAGACAAGTAATTTCATCTCTATCTCAGTTTCCTGGTGGGTAAATTGGGGATAATGATCACGTCTTCCTGTTGGTTTGCTGTGATTTTTAAACGAGTTATTGCATGCAAAGCACTGATTGGTACAGAGGAAGTGCTCAGTAATCAGCTATTATTATTATTCATGTATAATATTGAAAACATTTGTGTAAAGGACACTGACTGAACTCTGAATGAGCCAGGCCAGAGCTGGGCAGTGGATTATATGCACATGTAAACATCACTACACATTTACTGTTTCACACTATTATTTTTTTGAAGTAGAATTGACCAGAGCTAGTTACACCATGAGTATGCATACTGCTGGCTTCCCACACCCCTGACCACCACCACACCATAAAGCATTCGCTTTTACTCACCTGCCTAGCAAATGGTTGGTTTTCTTGACTCTGTAGGAAAAAAATGTAGCCTGAGGACCAGAATTTTGCTCTCCCAGAAAGCCAGCCCCTCAGTCCCAAAGCTTCACCTGAGGTCTTTTGGATCCAGAAGGTCTCCAATTATATCATGGGGCCGCTACCCAGTCCTGCACGGTCCATTCCCCATGGGACTTTGAACATCTGCTATTAAGGGCATTTGTGCATTACATGTGGGACAAAATCATATCCCTTCTGAGATGCCAGACACCACACACAAAGGCTTAACAGTAATCAGGAACCAAGGCCTTAGGTTTCCTGCCTCAATTCCCAGAGCAAACTCAAGGGGGTCACTGATTTATGTTCCCAGAGCTTAAGTGTAAAGAGGTCAGGTGAATGCAGTTTTACAGGTGCCCAGCATGACAGATAGACGCATGGTCAGATTGGCAGTCCCAGCTCATTAAGACATAAAGAAGAAGTGTGTGGGCATCTGTATTTCCAGTGGTCACTTGTTCATTCAACAAACATAATGCAATGCCACCTCCTAGGTGTGTGCTGGGCAGATGAGAGAATGCCACAACGTCCTGTCCTTAAGGACTCTCCAATTTATTGTGGTAATAAGCTATGGAACACAGCTGAAGTACAGAGAAGACAGTGACACCCTCCACACAGAAAGTCAGCAAAAGAAGCCAGGGGGAAGACTGAAAGATGGGTTTGAGTTTGAGATACAAGTGATTGGTTGGTTTCCCTAACCACCTGAAATTTCAGTGTACTTGCCTTATCAGGATCAAAAGGCTTTTTCTTTTGGTCAGATCCCATTTAGAGTTTAAGTTGGTGTGACCACAATATTAGGTGCTAGTCTGTTCTAAATTTGTAATTCTCAGAAATTGATGGGGAAGGACATGTGCTTCTCTGGGTTCTGAAAACAGCTCAAAGAATGGAGAAAATAGACCCAATTTGGAGATGACTTATTGTCGATTCCTGGAACCTTTGCCTTTATTTAAAACAGCCTGTTCAATGGGAGTTCTCTCCATTTTAAAGGCCTTTGGGATTTGAAAGCTTTTCTGGAGAAAAAAGCCTTATAGCTTTAAATGCTTTTTGCCAAAATGTTAGAAAAAAAAGAGATAATAGTAACAAATCTTAGAACAGAGGCAATATTGTTTTGTTTCTTTTAAAATGTCTCAGACCTGCCCCGGGTTCTGTTTGTTTATGTCAGCTTTTTGCTCTGGCCGTTATTTTGATAAGGGACATGAAAGCACAGCCTTCCCTCACGGTCATTAAAGTCTTAGCACTTGGGTCAGTTGTGGAAACACTTCTGTGTTACACCAAGTCTTGAAACCAAAATAGTCCCCGCCCTGGCTCTGAGCTGAGGACCTGTCAGTTCATGGAAGGTGGCACCAGGCTCACACAGGGGAGCAGGAGGTCAGGATCCACAACGCAGGCTGGATGAAATCGCCCACCCCGTGCAGGGAGGTGGAGAGAGCAGAGCCCTCCCTGCCAGTCTGGCAACTCCAGCAAAGTCCTCAGCGCTCATCCCACACACTCCGTGCTAGTCACTGCTGTGTGTTTACATGAGTAATGGAGCTGCCGGGGGAGGGGAGTTGTAAGCAGAGCCCTGAGCCTCACAGCTCGCATTCGGAGGGAAGCTGACATCCACACCAAGTCAAGCCTTCCAGGGACGTGGCCGGGAAGCAGTCACATGCTGTGGCTTTCATGAGCACAGACATCAGCAGGCAGATGTTTGTCGACTGGAATGGGTAATCGCTACTTTGTCTTTGCTTGATTTTTGTTTGTGAGTTGTTTGCCTTTGATTATTCCAGGCTGGCTTTCTGAGATAGACTTTCAGATGTTTTGGGGAAATGAGAGGAAAGCGGCTTTGAAAGGGGGACTCTAAGCGCCAAAGCCACTTTTGAAACTTTTCCCTGATTGTCAAGGCATCTCTGCTTTACTGAGCTTTACCAACAGCAAAACTGTTTCCACATTAGAAAATAAAATTAGTGGGATTGATTTGTTGGTAAAATGAGTGAGTACAATGCTATAATGTCCTGAGACCACTGGTTAACTGCATGACAATAAGATTAACAACTATTAACAGGTTTTGAGTTATTCAGATTTGGTATTGTTGGAATCATACCTTAAAGTCAAAAAAAAGTGTGGGTACCTTGAAAGGTCTGAAAGAAATCCATCAGTTTGAATTGTTCAAGGACTACTTAGTTAGTTGGTTTGTTTTAATTTTGCTCTACTTGGGTGACTGGTGAGGTTAAATGTCAAAGTTGATGCCGGACAGTCGTTGCACTCAATAAACAGCTGCCTTTTTTTTTTTCTGCTTTCTGTATGGATCTTAAAGGCATTCAAGCTCAATATCAAAGATGAAATATGACTTTGACTTGCGCCTTGTCTGTGGCTTTTAAAAAGTAGAATCACAGAATCAGGCTAACCCCAGGATGATGTGTGGAAGTCATTTTAAATAACCTTCAAGATCTTCATAAAAAATATACTGTGAAGGAAAAGAGAGACTGCTGATTTAAACATATCTGCCAGGTTTCTTGAGATTTGAAACATGCTGGCCACAATATTATTCATAAATACAAGTAATAATATTTTTCAGATTATGGTGAATGCCTCTCTCTGTAGCTTTGTCTCTACTTATTTGTACCATATTTGAGAAAATGCTCAAGTCTCCACTTTTGAAGAGAGATGTTTTCAAATGTTGTATTACTATGATACCATAATTGGCTGACATATCACTTAGGTTTCTGGAAACAAAATACAAAAAAAAAAAGAGAAGAATGTCAGAGGCTGGTTTGGGGTTGTCTTTCAGTCCAGCATGTTCCTCCTCTAACAGAAGGGAAGTGCATTTGCTTTATCATCATCCTCGGGAGCTGAGAGCTTCATTTTATTTATGTGAATTAGACATGCTGAAGTGTGATAGATTAGCTTTGGGAAACAGGTACATATGTATATAGTCTACCAAGGTACAGCCCTTCAGGAAAAGAAACAGAAAATGAGGTTGAATGCCAAAGATGGGTACAGTTCTCTGAACAAGAAGAAGGGAGCACTCTAGTGAGATTCTTGGTCTTTAATAAGGAAACCCAAGCAAATGAAAATGTATATCAAGTGTTCTCCATTTATTTCCAGCGCCAAATCTTAAAGGCAGACCACGCAAAAAGAAGCCATGCCCCCAGAGAAGAGATTCATTCAGTGGTGTTAAAGACTCCAGCAACAATTCGGATGGCAAAGCCGTTGCCAAGGTACTGTCATTCGCTCCATGGTATTCGTTGGGCGGCATCTTTCTATTTTTCCTTTTTCTCTTTATCTCTCTGCTCTTGTGTCTTGGTGGCAGGTTTCAATTCAGAATCTGACTTTGGTATTCACAGCTCTGTGTCTGCTCCCGCCACCTCCCCTCTCCTGGGTGTTGTGGGGGAGGGGGAAGCATGAGCATTTTGATTAGTCAACAGAAAGACTTCCCACTTCTCAGTCTGGCCTGTCGGGTTAAGGACAGATGAATAAGCGCCCACGTCATTGAGGCTGAGATTTCATAGAAGGTGACACAATGACATAGTTTACTCTGCTTGTATCAAAAATAGACCAAGCTGAACCATCCCCTTTCTGAATGTGTTCATCTAAATATGCTTCAGAGATTAACAGAGGATGAAATTAGAATGGCTAGAATTACACTTCTTACTCTTATTTTTTTCAAAGTCACCTCTAATTTACATCAGATTAAAATAAAGACACATAGCTAAATATTTACATGTGTACATATACCCATGTATACATTTATGTGTTTTTAAAGATCTCTGTTAAAGCAGAAAGAAAGTCCAAATCCTATGTTATTTTTCAAGCCTGAGCCCGTTTTGCTTAAGCATTCTTTGGAATCTTGAAAGTGCAGGCCTGAGTATTTAGCACCATGAAGGGTGAAGTGTCACTTCATATTTTTAGACTTACCTTTTCAACTTTTGTGGGCTTGGGTCAGATTCCATGGTTCCATTTACTGGGCGTTTGCATTGAGGTGCCGGTTCTGTGCCAAAGACAGCAATAGCCCCTTGGGGACCTGAATTGAAGACCAGCTTTCAACTGACACCACATTTCCAGATCCAAGGACTAAACTTATGTAAATGAAATCATTTTGATTGGTGGTGAATTTGAAAGATTCTGATGCAGAAAAGCATGGATTCAGTTTTGTGTTGACAGTCTACTATTTTTCTGCCCTGTGCTCCACATCTCTTCCCACTATAATGAAACAAATCCTAAACATTCACATTCTATAAATCTTATCTTCAAGGATGCTTGTTTCATCAGGAAGCTCTGAGATTTCTTCATGCTTCCAGGATTACAAAGGGTTAAAAAGAGATGAACCAGTAGAAATGTATGTTTCCTGGCTAAAAACAAATCTGTCTTTCCCTAAAGTTATTTTTGTTCTGCTCGTTTAACCTTCTCTGAGTGAGTGCACATGGATACCAAGAATGATATTTTCTACTAATTTGAACATCTTGGTCCTAGAACCACCTATCTAGGGCTTTGTCTTCTGTGGTCTTGAAGGATGTCAGTGATTCCCTGTGGTGTGGTTTTCAAGATACTGTAGGATGGAGAGAGAAGGCTTCGGGATCTTAACATTCAGCAGTGCTTGCAATGCCAATCCCTAATGTTGGCACGCTGCCCCATACCTCTAAGGTGATATCATGTGTTTACTCCAGCATGTTCTGTATCTGAGCCCAGTACATGAAGCTCTTTCCCATGTCATTTGGAGTTACTACCAAAGTTTGCTTCTGGAAGTTTTACAAAAACTCATTCAATTGATCTGAAAGGACACCTCCAATATTTCTCTCTAAGGAAGGCAGATCAGGACTCACACTAGGACCTACAAAACTGAGGAGAACAGGAGCCTTTTCTGTATTTGATGTTCTCTGACTCACCCTTCTTAGGAGGGACAATTGTCAAGCCTGAGTTTTCTAAGTGACCCTTTCCACCACACCTCCCACCAGTGCCACCATTCAGAATCTTGCAGGTGGACTGTCCTTCCATTTTTGGCTTCAGTGGTGCATGGATGAGTGTCATGCTGCAATCAGCGACCAGGGACTGGTCTACACATCCAGGTCTTCTGGGAGTCTTGGATTGCAGTCCTGCCACGGCTGCTTCCAGTGGGTCTGGCAAGACTGCTTCAACTAGAAGAGAGAGGCAAGGAGGTATGAAGCATCATAGACTTGTCCGTTAGCACCAACAGAAAGAGGTAATATCCCTACAGAATGAACAAGCCACCTCAAGACAACCACTGAAAAGGCATTTGTGTCTTAAAGTGACCTTTTCTCATTAAACACTACAGTAGATGTTACAAGCTTGTGACTCTCTGAACATTTGCTGAACTGGAGCAACATTTCAGGGGAAAATTTGGCTTTCTGACCAAGACCTGTGACTTGTTTTCAAAAGTGCTTCCAACAGACCATTTCTAACTCTGGATAAATCCCAGCTTCCTGCAGCTACACAGAGCAAAACCCTTAGAGTAAGAACCCAGTGGGTTTGTTGAGTGCATGGCTGGAAAAACAAGTTGAGTAATTTACCTGTCGCCAACAAAAAGTTGCTCTTTCTGAACGAGAACATGAAAACTAGCTTTGCAAGACTTTGTTTTCCAAGGGACAAAGAGTTTAATGGCTTTCTGAAGATAGCAAAAGTCACACAGGGAAAAGGTTACCAGTTCTCTGAAGATGTCTTGAATGTGTCCAACCAAAACCTTGCCATTTCCCTAGGATCATCTTATAGCAGCAGATGTGGGGCTGAAACCCATTCATATGGTGATCTAAGAGAAATCTTCTCAGCCTCATTCTCTAATGAAAGGCCTCCATTGACAGAAGGCGAATGATTTTTTACATCCTGTAAGCACTTTCCAAAGGCCAGCAGTATATAACAGGTGGTTTATATTCTAAAAGGAACATAAAAAAGGGAAGTCACAGTGCCAATATATTACTTCATTTAAATCACAAACGTACTTTGGATATTTCAGTAATACAATTCTTGCATTATTTTCAGTATTTTTCATCCCATTGTTCCTCTACTCCCAGGGATTGTCTTTTCTACTTAAAGAGGAAGAAAATAAGGCTTTCTTAGCAAGTTAGTGGCCAAATTGAAGTTAGACTCTAGCTTCTTTCCTGATGTTCAGCATATCTTGCTGCACCAGTTGAAGTCTGGATTAGTTATAACCCAATCCAGTGAAAGGATGTGGTTAATATCAAATAAGTGGTGGTTAAAAGCAAATAATTGAAAAACGTTAAATGTGGATTCTTTAATTAGCACTTCCTCAATCACTTTGGAAACCCCAAAGCTCTTAGTGAACTCAACAAGTGTAAGGTGTTCAGGTTGGGAAACACAAATCTAGTAATTGACTGTCACCATCAAAAGGTTGGGCTTTCTCAAGGTCAGTGTGAAGACTAGTTCTTGTTTAATATTTCAGTAGATTAAAATGCTGAGAATGTTTCAGGTAAACATGAAAAAATAAAGAAAGGAATTTAGCCTGGTCCTATCCAAAAACAGAGTAACTCCCTAAAGGGCTCATTTATGTTAACTGAAGAAATGCATGGAGGTGGTCCCAGAAAGGAAACCACTGTACACAGCCCACTGAGGTTCAGGAGTGAGTTCAGTGGGTGGGAGTATGGCTTCACCTGGAGTCCTTGCTACAAATCAGGAGTCATTCAGACCCCTGATCTGTGTACCCCCTCTGTGTTTTCCTTCTGATTCCAGGTGTTTCTGCACAGATGAGGCAGAAGGTTAAGCAGTTCTCTGACACTGAGGGGCAAACCTTATGCTCCCTTAACAGAGGTGTTTCTGACCTAATAATATAAATAATTGGCCATTATCACTGCAAATTTAAGACTCAGCCTTTTTTATATGCAAACCTTACATCTATCCCTGTTTATACAAGAATGGGTCCTGGAGTGAGGCAAACCAAAGTTTGAAACCCAGGTCCTGCCCCACACTAGCCAAATGACAAGTTACATAACTTTGCTGAGCTTCAGTTTCCTCAACTGTGAAATGGGGCTAAATACCTCGCCCTTCAATTCTCATGAACATTAGGTAGAATGTTTGAAGCCCATAGCACTGTAAGTAACTCATTGTAGGTGCTCATTGATAAGGGTTTTTTGCACTTTGCTCAGTAGATAGTAGAAGGAATGGAGCCCTTTTATGCTTTGGAAACTGCTTCGTTTTATATTTTACTTCTCATTTAATAAATCACATTTCTAAGCTGTAGGTTTCACAGCCTAGTAATAAGATATGCTTTTTAACTGGAAGTGTGCTTTGGCTGTCAATTTAATATTTTTACAAGTTTCAGTAAATTATAGTGTTTAAAACCACAAGCCCTAGAGTGAGACTCCCTGAGTTCAAATCCCAAACTTGTCACTTACTAATTTGGGCATGACCTTGTGATCTTGTACATGTTACTCATCGCCTCTGTGCCTCAGTTTCCTCATCTCCAATATGAGAATAATGACCTGCCTCATTAAGATTGTGAGCATGAAATGAGATAATACCTAAAAAGTGCTTAGAAAAGAGCCTGGCTTACATAGGAAGCACTCAAAAAAGGTCGAGGGAAGCAATACAGATTAAAACTGGAATGATTTTATGGTTTCAAAAAGCCATTAAATTACAGATTTCATCAAACCTTTATACTCAGAAATCTAAAATTTGGCAGTGAAAAAAGATAACAACATAAAGTTTCATAAGATGTTCACCTTAGTATGAAGTTTGAAAATATTGTAAGTAAAAATTCTATGTGGAAAAATGTTTTCATTTCATTTCCACAGCCCCTTAAAAACTAAATTCTTATCTAGAAGCCCAATTAAATAAGTTGTGCAGAAGTTTTATGTTTTCCAGGACCAGCCTAAAGATATTAAACTAGCATGTTCACTCGAGAGAAAGAGCTAAAGAAAACCCTTGCAGAGGATATACTTCCCTTTAATAAATCAGCAAAGCCTTTTACATTCTTAATGCTTGGGGAGGAGAATCTGAAGGGAAAGAATAAAAGGGGTCAAAAATCTAAAATGGAAAACATTGTTGAATATGTGGGACATTTTTATTCATTACATTTCCCCAGCACTTGTCCTCTTTGCTCCGATGTTAGATACGAAGATGTAAAGAATATTGGAATTAACACATTCCCCATGGGCGCACTTGAACTCAAAGTTTGACCCTTTGTACTTCCCCATTTTACAATTAAAATAGCTCAGCAACTTAACGTTATATTTAACAAACATCAAAGACCTCTTGTAGAACATGGCAGTGAGGAGGGAACATTAGGTTAGCCAGTCAGCATGCCAAGCTCCATTTTCTCAGAGCGTGTGGAAGGGAGCATATCTGACACATTTACCCCCATTTATTTTTAAGCTAAGGAACTTTTTATTTATTCTTCTTGGGTTTCTAGCAGACCTCAACTCTTAACCTTGTGGCAAGTTACTGTCTCCTATCCTATTCTCAGAACTGACTGAAAAACAAGAAGCCCTCACTAAACAGTGGGGTCTTGTCTTTTCTTCTGAGAGTGTATCTGGGGTCGCCCTCAGGTGACTGCAGAGAGCTTGCTGGTGTTCCTGATGCCAACATCTCTTGGCATTTTTTCAGGTTTCTGGGAAAAGGATCATCAAGACACATTTACTGTGAAGAAATAAACTTGCCTTTCATCTTGATACAAAGTGTGAAATATGGGACTATTTATTAAGAAGTCAGAGTTTGTTCAATGAATTAACAGATGGTGCCCCTTAAAAAATTAGTGTATATAAAGAAGCAGAAGAGTGGTCCCACCGGATGCAAGTGCTTTCTGGTTTCACATCATCATACTTATAAGGATCCTAAAAGAGGCTGGCATAGTTTGGCAAACCATGAGCCTCTAGCTGCCCATTTCTATAAATAAAGTTTTATTGGGACACAGCCACACCCATTCATCTACATAGCGCCTGTAACTGCTTTCGTGCTGGAGTTGAGTAGTTGTGGCAGAGACTATAAGGCCCAAAAGCCTACTACTTACTATCTGGCCCTTCACAGAAATTTACCATCCCCTGGTCTAAGACAGTTTGTATTTAGTGATACCTCTGCAAAGCTACTTCAGGGAAGGGGTGATTCACTGGTTCACCCTTCTCACACAGTGGAATGTGTCCCTAACTCTGTCTTGTGAAAGCATTTCAGGGCTGTACTTGATTTGATGTGGCCTGTTTTTTTCTCTTTCCCAGGTGAAATGTGAGGCCAGGTCAGCCTTGACCAAGCCAAAGAATAACCAGAATAATTGTAAAAAAGTCTCAAATGAAGAAAAACCAAAGGCTGCCATTGGTGAAGAGTGCAGGGCCGATGAGCAGGCCTTCCTGGTGGCACTTTATAAATACATGAAAGAAAGGAAGACGCCAATAGAACGAATACCCTATTTAGGTTTTAAACAGAGTAAGTATACTTGTTTTCACTTCTGAAATACTAAAACTGCTCAGATTCTTTGAATTGGAAAAATATTTTTGACTCAGGAGTATGTTGAAATCCTAATCTGGGGATGATGTTCTCTGTTTATACTAAATCTACAAATCATCCAAGCCAGGAATTTTTTCCCTGCCTTTTTCCGCTACATTGTTCCCTTCTGGGGCAGTTGCAGTGAGATATTTATAGGCTTGAATCCACTGATTATGACTGGAAATAGACATGTTGAAAGTTTCTCATTTTCTGTTTTGTCAATCTTGAGTGTCTGTAACGCCTTTCTTCTGAGATAATAATATGACGTAGCTTTATCAGGCACAGATGTGGACTGTGAAAAGACAGCTTTTAAAAGGAAGACATTTAAAGGTGGACAAAACAACCTGAAAGAAGAAATCTATTTACTTCCTAAGCCCCAAATTGGTTAAGAGATAACAAAAGGCTGACTTCAGAGGAAATGAGAAAGACACAGATTTGAACGAAGGGCCCAATTTTAAGTTTGACTTGTACATTTAAGCATTGTATATATTTTTAAGTAGAACAGGAAACTCACAGCTGAGCAGAATTCCAAATAAAAAGAGAAGAAACCCAGATCCTGTCCTGATTTCACAACTGAATATATATTTTGCCTGTCTGGATTTTGTGGCACACAAAGCAACAAGCCCCTGGCTTGAAATAGTATTTTCTCCAAACGTATCTTCCTAGATTAAAACCATGTGTCATTTTGATGAAGAATGTCAAACCTGTGTGTTTTACGTAACAATTTACATACCTAATAGCAATTGGCACTGATTGCAAGAGAACACTCACAGCCATTATAAACTTATATAACTACGAATGATTACAATGTTTGTCTGAAAACTGGTTGCTTGAAATAGAAGTAAAATTAATGTACTATGAACAGCTTTGTTGCATTATGCATTGGTTCAGATTAAATCAAGGCTGAGGCAGGGCTCTTGATAGCTTTGAAATAGTGCAAGCTTTAGTGAGGCTTTTTGAACATGTTGTGTCAAAGAGCCTTTTTCTTTTCTTAATTTTAATTTTTTTCTTCATTTCCCTTACCAAGAAATTACTTGAAGTTCAGTTTTACCCACTTACAAAAGAGCCAGCTCCATAGCAGCCCCATTCCATGATATTTGGTATAAATGAACAGTGTTTGCTAGCAATTTGGCATAGCTGCTTAACAGCATATAAAAATTCGCAAGCCCTGCAAAGAGAAATCTGTTTTGAAAAATTTTATTTGCAACATCACACGGGCAAGTTAGTGGACGAAGTGGACTCATGCATGACTCAATTCCTCTGTGAACGAGGATCTTCCTTCCCTTCAATGTGTTTTATCACTGCTTCCTCAAGGGTGAAATATTTGTTTGCCTACTCAGTGCAAATGAAATATGGTATGAGCTTTTAATATAGTGCTGCCAGCAGACATTCTATTAAAAAGATAATCATGTATGAAAGTGGCTGTTATTTATTGATTATGGACAGTTCTTATCTGAAAGAAGGATTATATATTACTGTTTAATCAATGGATTCTTTTTAAGGGTTGAACAAGACTAGCCCCAGTTTTGAAACCCCACAAGGGGGCTTTAATTTAGCTTCCCTTGGTCTGCTGATGACAACAGGACTAAAACTGTGTTGCCCTTGATCCTAAAAGTAGAACCATTTCTGTATTTGTGATTGTTTCTTAAGAAATATTTTCAGTAGCAATAGTATAGCCTGTTGTTGAATGCCTTTTGGCAAATTGTTTCCTGAGAACATCCCTCTCTAGCATACTAGTATTTCTTTTTTCTTTCTCAATGAAAAAACAAAACAAAACAATGTTTTAATTGACATTTCTTGGAAATATGTTAATGCAATGCTTATCTAAATACTTATTGTCCCTCTAACAGTTAACCTTTGGACTATGTTTCAAGCTGCTCAAAAACTGGGAGGATATGAAACAGTAAGTGTTTAAGCAACTTAAATGAAATGATTTTGCAATCTAACCCCCAGCCCCCACCTTTGACCAAAATGGAGAAAATGCAAAAGCAAACCGTCATTGATTGCCTTTTCAAATGGCTCCACACTTTTGGGGGTTTATTGGGCTGCTTTTGGAAACAGTCCCAATTAGTTCCAGGTTTGGCAAAATTGTAAACTTGTCGTAAAAGCTACAAGTGGAAAACATATGTAACTCTCCCCTGTCAGGGAAATTAGTTGGGTCTGTAATTTTTTCCCATGTTGAGAAAGGGCTATTATTGTACAACAAGCCAAGATTGCATAAAAGAAATTTCCCTTGGCAACATACCTGACATCTGTTCACGTCTAATATGGGAAATGTATTAAAGGCTTTCAAAAGTAATCAGTACTGGCCGTTAAGGAATAGAATGCTGCAGAGTCTCCTCTCATTCTAGGGCAAAGCAGCTTTATTAGACAAGGGTCAGTGCCACGTAAACAGGAAGTTATCAAACTTATTCACAACAGGCTCTGATACTCTTTATCAGCTAATTCTAACTGACAGGAACAGGTTATTTTTAGCCCACAGGAAAATTTGATGGCCACGGATTTTACAGCCTGTGTTTTGAACCAATAAAATGTTAGAGCAACAAACTAAGATTAAAATCTTGAAAGAAGAAAGAACTGTATTAATATAGCACACAGAGATGATATCTGTAATAAAATCAATTGACATAGGAAGATGTCGTCATTGGAAATATTTTCTCCTCCACACAATGATCAGATTATGTTGTGCAGTTTCTTCTGCAATTGAGTAAGAAATTTCTTTCTCTACAAAGCTACATGGGATATCTCTGTATAGTAGTAAAATGACAGTAAGAGACACAAAGTCAAGAAAATGAAACTCATTTTTGCCCAAACATAATAACTAGTGTTTCTTGCCAGATATTGTTCCACATGCTGATGTGATGGTTTGATGTCAGGGGCTTGGAATGGGAAAAACGACAAGCATTATATGATTCAGATAATCCGGTATTTACTCTAGAGATACCTGCTCTGAATTCTGACCAAAAACTCTTTGATGTCAGTACATGTGCATGAAAAATGTTTATTTAACAAATGGGATATACATATATGTTTATAAGGAAATAAGTACTCATATGAACTACATATAAACTGTACATTACATAAACATGAATTTACTTAAGATAATTTGTTTTATAAAGCATCCTATGTAAAAATAAATAATGTAGTTTTTCGCTTGGTTGGATATGTTGATGGGACTGAGAGATGGACTCTGTCACTGTGGCTCATAGTTTTGCAAAATCTTGAGCTAATTATAGCTTTTGTCCATGTAAGAAAAAAAGCTGATAACTTATTCAGGGTTAGTTTTATATACAGAGGAATCAATCCCATAACTTAGACTTCTAAGTCTAATATTTAATGTTAAGGATAGGAATACACATTTTTATGAACTGTGACTGCAGATAAGTTATATGTTATTGCACAATATTACAAAATGTTTTTTCAATCCCAGGAACTTTTTGTTATTCACTGATAGGGAAAGTGCCAGCAATTTCACAGAATCAGTTTTTCCTGCTTTTTTATCTTCTGTAACATCCCAAGGATTTTTTTTTTTCCATGTAATAGCAAGTTGGTGTAGAATGTACAGGAGAAACTTCTGATAAGTTTCAGGGCATTTATGGCCCTCTTTGAACAAATAATATTTATTCTTTTGTTGAATGACTGAATGAATGACCACATAATCAGCAAATCACCTGACCATATATTGACTGAATGTCTTATGTGAACAAGGCATTGTTTTGGATATTGAGAGATGCCAAAATATCTGGCACAGTGGTTCTAGTTGCTTAGCATCCAGGAGAGGCAGTAATTATACTTTTAAGACAAGGTAGAAAAAAAAAATCAATGTCCTATTCAGGGAAAGTACTTCTTCATTTAGAGAGGAGGGAAGGAAGACTTAAGGCTCTGATGGAAATAAAATGTAGAGGTAGAATAAAGTTGAGCATAGAGAGTTTGAGTAATTTCAACTAGCATGACTAGGTGGCTGGGACCAGTGACCACAAAGGGGAGTCCAGAGAGAGAGATGGAGCCAGGTGAGGGGCCCTTGGATGCTAGGTCCTGGGGTTATTCAGTAGGCTGGGCGGTGAGAGGGACACATAGATGTTACGCTTTGCCACCTACTCTGCCTTCACCATGTTTGTAGGTGGAGTGAGCTAGGGAGAGGCTGGGGTGGGGGAATACGGAGGACAAGATTGGCGTCTGCTTCCCATGTGGTTATGAGCTTCCTGCTTCTTAAGCCAAGCCACAAAGGGCACTGGTAACTTCTGGGATTACCCTTTTCCTCCTGCTCTCTTCTCTCACCCATCAGTTCCCCCACGGTTCAGTGGGTTCCTCCATTCTTCACAACACCCCACATTTTTTCATCTCAGGCAGTGAATCTACATAGCCATCTTACTGTAAAATCTATATGTAGGGTCATAAACTAGACAAAGACAATTGGTATTTGGTATTTTTCCTTCCTTCTTTCTTTTTTCTTTCCTTCCTTCTTTCAGTCCTTTCTTCAATCCATCCTTCTTCCCTCCCTCCCTGTCTTCTTCCCTAACTCCCTCCTTCTATAAATGCCTCACACTGCTTGCTGGCCCTGTAGACACTTAAGTTTGCTATTCCCATACTACATTTAAGCTTTTGAACGTCCTAAGTACAACATTTTTCTCTTGGTATGTTTTGACTAATAAAACTGTTAGATGTTCAGTGAGGACCTAGTTTGAATTTAGTCCAGGAGATGTATGAATAATATCCAAAGGCTGAGGACTTAAGCTGTCATCACAATGTTACTAGAGGACAGGATACTTATTTGCAAGATTATCTGATATAAGAAGCAAGTGTACACTTGTTATTTAGAGCTCAAAAGAGATCTTAGACTCTACTAGATCAGTTGTTCCCAAAGGCTACTCAAGAACTAGGGCTTACATTTCAACAGGGAACTTTTAAAGTATAAGTATTTGTCTACGGTATAGGTGTAAATGAGATATTAACTCTTTGGTAGGCCTGGGTCTATGAACCTGAGAATCCTTTCTTATAAGCTGTCCAGGTGGTCTCAGTTCAAAGCTAATGGTAACAATGAATAATTTCAACTAGCATGACTAGGTGGCTGGGACCACTTAGCCCACTGGTCCTCAGGCTCCTAGCTTCAAAATGTGGTCCCCATCTAGGTCAAGTATTAATGATCAGAAAGTTGTCTTCACACTGTCACTAAATAAACATGCCAAAATATTAACATATCCTTGGCTCAAAAGCAGCACAAAGTATCTGATGAGGGTTTTCCCGTTTGGTAAAATGATAGTTGAAATTGGGACTCAATAAGCTATTTTCATTTTGAATGAGGGAAGTATAGATCCTGACCTTTTTATTTCTTAAGAAATGGCCTTTGTGCAGGAGAAGATCCTTGCCCTACTCCAGTCCATACCCTCATTTTACAAATGAGGAAACTGAGGTATGGTAAGATGAAATGAGTTGCATGGGGTTATCATGATGTTTTTCAAATTCTGAATTGCTGAGAATTTTGTACACAATTATCTGAACCTCCACAGCAAGGGGAGGGAAAGCAATTCATAAATGATTGTTCTTTGTGCTTTCCATTCCCTGCAGTCTCTTGTGTATTTAGAATTCTTTCTACATAGTTTGTGTGATGTTTTGGAAAAAAGATCTAATTACCTATCTTCAGTAGCAGCATCTTTCAGTCAGTTCTTTGTACCTAACATGAACCCTGCAGATATACTAACTACTGTCTGGGATTTCATCTGATTCTTGAGAAAAATGTGTGAAATTTAGGAGATGGGTCAAGAAGCCTGGCTGATGTAAATAGCAATAGTAAAACAATTGCAAGTTTAAAATTTGTAGGTATATCTCCTATGCTGTTAACTTGTGATTGGGCAAAGACATCTCTCTGGAATTCCTTCTGGTTATAAAAAAAGGCCATCTTAATTGGCTTGTTTTTGTTTGTGGTTATAAACTATTCCAAACCGTCTGGTTTGAATTGTGGATTATGGATTATTTCATTTCAGTCCTTCACAACCCTCAAATTGAATTAAAAAAAAAAAGAGAGGAGCAAAAGTTTTATTTTAAGCCTAAGCATTCAACTAATGGCCGTATTCAGTTCCCTTGGCCTCCTCCAGCTTTGCTGGGAATGTAGATTACGTTTCTGCATCATTAGGTCTAGAAATCATACATGTATTGAATGGATTTTATTCCCTAAAAAATAACATCCTGGCATTTTGATTGGTTAACAGTGAAGATCCTTCCTTTGCAATCATATATCCAACTTCTTCTACCAGACATTTTAAAGGATGGGTCGCCTACAGTTGAAAGGCAGAACTAGACAAAGCTTTGCCGATGCGCTAACAAGGCCATCACTGCAGCGTGTGGTGAAGCAATGAAACCTCACAGCATAGCTTGGGGGTATTACCAGGATGCAGTGTGTTGAGGGTGGTTTGCTAGAGTGATTTCCATTTGACTGATCATTTGATGGTGAGCCAGGGGCGGTATTTGTAGAGAAGGTACAGTAGGGAAATGAGTCTTGGGTAAATCTTATCCTAGAGGCAGAGGACCATGCCATGGTGCCATCTGAGAAAGTCAGCTAGCAGCCCATCTCCCCGTAGGGGAGACAGAGCCATTATTTCTCGTGTGGAAAAAGTCACTTGTCTTCTTGTTGGAAAGGTTAGGCTTCAACATCGGATTTCGACTTTGACATCATTTCAAGACATCCTCTGAATCTAACCCTAGTTCTCTGGACAAAGCTTCTTGCTTAATTCACAATTCTTGAGGCCAGAGATGATGTCATGTCATTTTGAAAGGCTCCAGTTCCTGGAGTACTACCAGGAAAAAAAGTCATCTTCCTTGAGTTCAGCCGCTGTGGAGGTGTCCTGGGAAGAAGGCCGCGTCTCAGAGCAGCCAGGCAGCGCTGCCTGCAGACAGACTCCTCTGACTCCAGGTTTCCTGCACATTCTTGGGCCGCGGAAGCACTCACGTCCTGAAAGATCTCTGAGTGCTGTTTCCTCACCAGAACACAAAAATTCCAAGATTATTTCATCTCTACAACCTCAAAGATAGGGAAATCAAGGCTCCAAGACCATGTGTTGGGTTAAAATAGTCTTCCAATTTTTTTGAAGTACAGGGTATTTTCATCGTTAATAAAACTGTAGAAGGGACAGATTCCTTTCTGCCTCTCTAGGTCCGCTTTCTTGGCAGGAATGGGCATTGTGGAGAGTTACTTTGAGGCCACTTTTAAATACCACCCAGGTTCTAAAGGGCAGTTTGAAAACCACTGTATTTGTAAGCAGTGAAAACTTAAGTGAACATAAAGATGTAGAGCGCTTTCCACAGAGTTTCTTGGGTCTTCCAAACACTAGGGAAAGAAGTAACTGTCAAGTGCCTTGAAAGTGAGATTGAGGCTCACTTGGTTTCTTTTGCATGGGTGTGGTCTGCTCACGTTTTCATCTTGCCTTATGATTAGTGATTTATGGGGTTATGCTTCCTGCTAAGTTATGAGCCCTTGAAAGCAGTAACAATCTTTTTCTTTTCATGATCTGTCCCCATCGTCAACCCTCTGTTCTCCCCATTCCACTTCCATACCTCTGTACCTGGCACAGAGCCCTAAAATGGTGAGCAGTAAAAGAAGGGTGGATGTCATGAAACCCTGTCATGAGGACCTTGAAGGGAATGACAGGAAATCCAGGAGAAATAACTGCTGGAATGAATTTGGCCATTTTCTTTAGGAAACAAACAGCGAGAAGTTCTTTGTATCGTTAAAAACCCAAAATAACAGAAGGTCAGGTTGAAACATGAACATGACCAGGAGGCCTCAGGCATAATGAGAGAATTAATCAAACTTTCCAGCTGAATGGGGCTGAGGGATACATACCATGAGGCAGACACTGCTTTTTGCCCCAGATAGAGCTTTAAAGCTAACACTCATCCATAGAGGACGTTGGACAACAGAATAAAAATGCTTACTTAGGCATGACGAAAACATATTAGTACAGAAGACAGATAGATAAGGTGGGAGCACAGTGCCCTGTAGCTGGGCCAGGAGTTCTCATATTCTTTCCTCTCTCCTTATAGGGAGGGCTCTGAGACCCATTGTGGGTTTAGACAATGGGAGGATTTAGACATTGCTTGCTGCAGAGCCCATGGGCAACTTTTGAATTAAAAGTGCATCTGGACACAAAAATAGAGATGTGTACCCAGGAGAACTGTGTACTTAAAAGCATCTAGCAGTTGGAAACAGCACATTTTATGACTTTCCTGTGGAAACAAAATATCTCAAAATGGCCTGATTCATCTAGGCAGGCCAGTGGAAGCTCGGTAAACAGAGAGACCACTTCCTTGAAAGCCCAGCCCTTGTCTCCACTCCAGATGAACCCTCACTGGTAAAAACTGTATTTAAACACCAGAACCTGCTAGCAGGGGGCTAATACAGACCCATTGCCAGCTGCACATAGCTTATTACCACCGAGTAGTGCTTGATGCTGGCTTCCTGCTGACACATAGTGTGAGGAAGAATTTTTTCAGTCCTAGTGTGAGGAAGAATTTTTTTTTTCCTTTTGATAATTCATTGTTTATGCTTAAAGAAGTTTCTCTGGTGGGCAAGCGTTGAACAGGGCAGTCCCTACCTAGTCTAGGTGATAGGTAGTCAGAGGGGCACGTGGTCAGTTTGTACACAGTGAATATCCCTGTCAGCAGTGGTCTCCTGTTTGTTACATTTTCCACAATATGTATTATTTTGTTTGTATATTTGGTCCCTTGTTTGCTTTTGATATCCCTCTCTAAGATACAGTCATGTTGGGTGTCAGGTCTGGTTTTCATTGTTGGATTTAAGCTGCTGGTGCAGTACCCAACAAATGGGAGATGTTCAATAAATGTTTGGAATGAATGGATGGATTCAAGCATATCATTAGGATTTATCCAGGAATCAGTGGTGAACATAAACAGATCCTGTGTTCTAACTAGAGACCTAGATGGTCCAGGTAGAAGGAACCATAGTTTTACCTGATACTTTAAGAGAGCAAAATCTCAGTACACTATTAACCTAACCCACCCCTTTAGATTCTTGCTAACCTCTTAGCTTTGCTACTTCCCCACTAGGGAGACACCTAAAACTCAAAGTTTAGAGACCTGAAACTTGTATCAGAAGCTGTGATTCCCACAGTCATCTCCTCAAATGAAGCCAAAGGCCCCTAGAATTCTGTATTATCACCCTTCTCCTGCATGAGCTAGTCACCAGGTCATTCTGATGTGGAGGCCACTTTGATGTGCAAAATTCTGCTCTTGGGACCATAAGACTTTGGTGTGAGTCCTGGCTTTGCCATTCTGCTGCTCGCAGTCCTTGGGCAAGTCGTACAACCACTCTGTCTCACTTACTGTATCTGTGAATGAGATTCCTGTAATGTGCCTCACAGATGGGAGAATTAAATGATATCATGAATGTGAAAACTCTTTATAAAATATAAAGTACATTGCACACAAGAGATACAAGAATGACAAGAGTGATAGTTTCTCCTGGAGTGATTGCAGGAATAATATATAGGCTGTTTGGGGACAATACGTAGGCTGTTTTCTGGCCCTGCTGGCCTCCGCTGGGCCCACACACCTCATCTGATGGAGGGGAATGTGCGGTGTATTTCAGGGGGTCTCAGTATTCTAAGGGCTTTGAGGAGTAACATAGACACTTGGGAGGGGATCCTGTTCCATCTTCCTTGAAGCACAGGTCTCCAATAGATAACCTGAAATTGTATTACTGTAGGATAGATTGTAATTAAATATAAAATAATTGTTAAAATACATGTTTTGAGTGTTTTAAAAGGGGCTTGAAACCATTTATTATCATTTGAACCAAGCTGCAAATAAAGGAAGATTTTATTTTTCGTTATGCCTGCTAGCAGATAAGAGGTGGTTCTGTCTAATGAGAACTATTGAAACAAAATCGTTGAAGAATGCTTCATGGGAAATTGAAAAATGCAAAACTCGTGTACTCCCAAGGTCCTACTTGGGCCTATTGACAAGGGTTTATGGAAATTAAGGGGTTTATTTGCCATAGAAAAGGCACCCTTTACCTTATAAATGTAACCACCCTTCCCCTCCTCCTTAGATTACAATTACAGTGCCCCCTGTTGGCAAGTTGAGATTTTTTTCTCCCTTGGATTGCTGCCTTTAGCCCCTAAGTGAACTATGCTGGCAGCACTGCAGGTATTTTTCAAAATAAGCCTCCTGCTCTGATTGTATTAAATGCTACTGACTTTGTCACGCCCTGCCCCCTGCACGTTCCAGTAACAGTTTTCCTGTAACTCTGTTTAGAAAAGTTCACAAGGACCTCGGAATTTGTTCTGTCTTCCTAATTTCAAGGAAACACTAGATTTGCTCAGATGTAGTAAATGACGCAGTTTTTCCAAGTTAATCATTTGCCAGATCAAGCATCTGTTATTTTGTAAAATCTGAATTTATGTACAAAAGTAAAATAAAAAATAAATAAATAAAACAAGACCACGGTGTGCCATTCAGTCTATTGCAAGCTGTTTGGTTTTATTCACCCAACTCATAATATACACATAGCTTGCATTTTAAATTTAGAATATGTTAGTTTTTGTAGTATTTGATCAATATCCCATTTTCCTGACCTACGTGAATAAAAATAAACAGCTTGCAACATACACAGTTTCAGATTTTGGTTTTGTTTTGGTGGATGGAGGAGCTGGCATAAAACTATAGCCTGAGATCACTAAATTCCATAACAAATTTTATCAGTTTAATTAATTTGTGTGATAATTTTAGTTTTCAAAAGTATGAAACACATCATAGAGTTCAAAAATCAGAAGATACAAAAGCGGGTTTGGCAAAAAGTCTCTGTCTTTACCTGTGTACTTGGCCACCAGTTTCCATACCCCTCAAGCCACCGATGTTAATTGTGATTCATTTAAACTGATGTACAAAGATATGTTTTAGATAAAGTCTTATTTTATTATGATATTTTATCACATGATATAAAGGAACAGAGTATAGATTTGGGAACTTGAGGTCCCATAACTGCGTAAATGTCTGGGGGGATGCACATGCCCCAAGGGTGACAATATAGAGAGCTAAAAGCAGACTTCCATTTTGATCATAAAGAAAAGTCCTGAACATGGGCTATCTCTATGAACCCTAAGTGTCCCCATAAATTTATTTGGACTTCTCTGTTTCTGAATTTCCAGAACAGACTGTTCTCTCTGACTGATACATAGTACTGAATCCTGGCACTATGAATCTGTTATGATACAAGATTGAATTTCCCATTGCCATTTTTTCAGATAACAGCCCGCCGCCAATGGAAACATATTTATGACGAATTAGGTGGTAATCCTGGGAGCACCAGTGCCGCCACTTGCACCCGCAGGCATTATGAAAGGTAAGAAACCCTTTCTTGGATAGTCCTTGCTTAATTAAAAGTGTGTTAACTGGAAGAAGCTTCTGGTCAAGGATAAAACAAGAAGACCTCTTAGGAAACCAAAAATCTCCCTCTGGCATTTTACTGTGCATTCTGCCTTGTGATTTTTAGGGGACATGATTTTCTCTGGTTACAGAGGCTAAAATTAGATGTTCTTTTAGTTTGGTTTTATCCTTTGACCACCTGCCTGACAATACCTTGTTTATTTCCCCACAAGCATAGATTACTCAATATGTTCTTTGTAGGTTGACTTACTGTGAGAACCTTCAGCTTCTGGAAAACACAGGTCTGCAGTGTTACTGTGAGGTTGCCATGTAACTGTATTAACATTGAAATTATTCATGCTGATTGTATTAATATTGAAAAGGAAACATGTTTTTAAAAAGAAAATTCAATCCAGATAAGATCCATTGTTTTTTCCCATCTCATTGCTTTTCTGGTACAGCTATGCTTTTGACCCAGAAAATCCTTTCTTGCCAAGGTCTGAGTGGATTCATTTTCTAACAATTTCAGCTTCTTTCAGAAGGTAACGCTAGTGCAAACAAGAAGTAAAGCCAAATAAAGCCCCCGTTGCATTAGGACCATGTTACTCACAATATGGAAGACCAGTTAGCAAATTCATGCATTACCCTTACCTGTGTTTCAAGCCCACACTTAGTGATATATGCTGCACCAGTTTCCTTATCACTGGCCTTCCACTGCTGAAGGACTGACTGACTCAGCTCCCTAATGTCAAATTATGAGCTTGTGAGATCCAGGTAGAGGTGTGTCTGTGTGTGTGTGTCTGTGAGGTGTGTTTCAGTAACAGCCATGGGTGAGATGAAGTCAAGACAGAGTCAGCTGAACAAACAGGCCAGTTAGCTTGCTGGTTTGAAAGGTAAAACACTACTGCTAAATTTGATGGCTGCTCTCCACATAGTCAGTTACCATTCCAACTTCAACCCAGATGATTAACACTTACCCACCTCTGGATCATACAAATGCATCTTCAGTTAATGTCAGTCTAACACATTAACTCTTAGTCATGTTTCTTTTGAGTTCAATTCTATGTTTATCTATATTGCATTTAACAGAGAGACTCTTTTAGTATAGCCATTCAAAGAAGCTCAGGATGTTTTTGTAGGTATAATCAGTAAACTGAGTCAGGTTTAGTACCCCTTCAAAAATTCCCACAGGTATCCCCAAGAGATTGCTTGGTTTGACAGTGTTCTAATCCAGAGGATTTTTAACAATTGGTAGTAGGAATTCAAATTATTACTCATAATACTTGTATTTTCAATATAATACATCAATTTTAAAAACAGGATTGTCCTTTCCCTCAGTATGTAATACAAAAGCTCACATTCTCACTGAACATGACAGTTAGACCACTGGAGTCTCAGTACAACATGGTCATGACATCGCAGGTGAGTGTCTCCAAGTAGCTCTAAGGTATCGTAGTCAACTTGTTTGCCACTTAGGAATCAAGGCTTCAATCAATATATTTTCATTAGAAACACTGTGCCTATTTCTCTGATACTGAACCTCCCTTCCTTCTATGTGCAAATGTCTCCAACACCTGAACCATCAAACTTAAAGGACCAGATGACAATTAAAATTTGAAAAAGGAGTATATCTCAGCTGTTAGCTAGTTCACTCAGTTAAACAATGAAAAATAAATCAAAGGTATTTTGAAGCATCACATGGTCAAAAGACAGATAGGGTTTGGAATGGAAAAAGGATTAGATCTAATGGGTGTGTGTGTGTGTGTGTGTTTAAATTACTCAAGCAGTAGTGTGGTTAAAAATAGCCTCAATCTTAAATGAAATGCCAAGATGCATTCTTCTGAAGGTTGTGTATTTTGTTTCATGATTTACCCCATCCTGAAATAGCAAATGTCTTCAATCAGTCAAATTGGAAAATTCAAGTAGAGATACCACAAACTTTAGCCGCTATGAACCATTGTTAAAGATTTTTTAAAATATCTGTCCTCTCCTCATTCTTGGATGTAGAATGGATATTTCATTAAGGTTTTATCTCCCACTGGATTAAGGTTTTTGAAAAGCTGTGTCACTTAACTCTTCCAAATCTAGAATTTGTTGTGTCAGTGTGTATTAGTCGGGCTCCAGTAAGGAAAATAAAAACCAACCTATGTATTCGATGAACAGAATTTACTGTAGAGAACTGCTCAGCAAGTGTTGGTATGAAGCACTATGTTAGTACAGAGGCAAATAACCACAGGTTCCCTGGGGCTGAGAGAATAGAGGAGAGAAGTTAGGATACTGCCACTCCAAGTTTGGAGCATAGGCCTTATGTTGCTGGGGTTCAGCTCCCTCCTGGGAGGGGTACTTGAAGCGCTCAGAGGAGGAGCCCTGGGGAGCTAGGGTGAGCCCTGGGGAGGCAGGGCGCCCAGGCTGGCACTGACCTCAGAAGAAATGCATCGACACTGCTTTGGGATTGCTGAAAGAAGCCAGAGGCTGGAACCAGCTGCTGCTGCTCAGTTACTATTGTGCTGGCACTGAAATGAGCAGCAGGAAAATAGAAAGAAGGAGGCACCATATCCCCTGCCCTGGCCTGCTAGGAGCCCATTTGCAGAACCCTGATAGGAAGAGACATGTAATTTGCATTGTCCCATTCCCAGCATAACCGAGCAGAGCACTGAAGGGTGGATTTGGAGTTGAGGGACAATAGTCATCTGCCAAGTGGGTCTCCAACATGGAAACCCGTGCACAGGGCCTGAAACATAGGTTAGAGCCCAGCAGCTGTCCAGCATGACTAGCAAGGTCTTTCACCCTCCTTGGCATTTCCTTTTGCTATGTAGGCCTCTCTTAACATTGCTGTGATCAGATACAAGGGGTGCCTTGAATAATTAGCAATTAATAAAAGTTAAGTACCAAAATTCACAGACGATTAAAAAAATTCGATTCTATTTAAAATAATGCCTTTGAACCAATCATGATCCCAAAAGAATCACTTATAGTCCTCTGAGGTGTGATGAGGAGAAAGGTCTGGGAGCTGCTGTTCTAGATGTTGTACTTCTCTTTAACAGTTCTATCAGAGAAGGGTGGAGGATACTTAGCTCTGTGCAGGGACGTGGAACAGTTCTGCTCTGGTCAAAGAAGAGGCTAAAGCTCTTGGATAAAACTGCTGAGTGGTGATGATGATTTCCTTTGCTCTTGCTAGTTTCAGCCTACACCAACACAATTAAAACAGAGATAACTAGAGTAGTGAAGGGCCACCATTTTCAAGAAGTCTCGAGGAGCTGGAAAGGGTCAGACTGTTGCAAGCAAGCATCTAGTCTGGAGACGCCCTTAGACACGTTAAAGTCTTCGCAGTTAGTTCAGAATGATTGGAGCTCCGCTCTGCTGCCGGTTCATTGGGTCTGTCAGCCTTTCATTCTAGTGTAGAAACCTGGTCTTCTTCCTATTTCCCTACCACCAGGCTTGCTTTCCTAGAAGATAAAGAAGAAATAAGTGTTCTACTAGGCACTATCCCCTGATTTATTTCTCATATGGTATGGTTCATGTTTTCAGTAAACATTTTCATTTTCCAACAAGAAAAAAGTGGCTAGGTCCTCCATAAATGTTACTTGTATATTAGCTGGGCACTTTTGGTTTATTAATGAGTGTATAATGAAAGTGTAGGTTTTTGAAAAGAATCAATGGGTGTTTTCATTTAAGGCATAGCAGAAATGGTACAATGCCTGAGAATGCATTGCTGCTGAAGGCCTGACTCGTCCAAACTTGCCTCTGATTGGGATAAATCAAATAGGTCCAAGCACTTCATAAAAATGTCTTTGTCAGCCTGGTTATGCTTCCAAACCTATTCATCTCTGTCAGTTTTTAATATTAGTACCAGGCTCCTGGCCATAGTCCATTAGTACTGTACTTAATTGCTCATGTTACAGATGATCACCAATATAAAAAGCATTAATGTTTCCCCATCATGAGACTGTTGCCATGTAGATGTCTCAAACTCAGTAAAGCTTTTGAAGTGTGGTTATTCTGGACAGTTCTTGTTCAGGATTTATAGATAAAGTTACTGTCGGTTGTAATGTAAAGAAAAATGCCTGCCTCCTCCTGAACAGGACCCTTCCAAGTGGAACATTTTCTTTCTCGTTCAACTCCTTATTTAAGGTACCTTGAATCACTCCTTTTATCAGTAAAGGAAGCAAAAAAGAAAATGGTTACTTTCATTGAAGTCTTTTAGCTTGATTTTCTGGATAATAATTCACTTGAAAGACTTTGTTTTCACATGCAGATTTTTCTTGTTCTAAAATATATATATATATTTTTAAGCACATGCAGGGAAAACAAATCTTTACACAGAATACCAGATTACTGGCTTTAATTTTCCCAAATAAATTACATGGTCTGTTTCTGTGGAGCACATAAAGTTGTTATTAGGGATTTTAAAAGAAGCATTAAGGCCAACGTACTTTATGAAGTGCTTTCTGAGTATTAGACAATCAAAGTCATAAACAAATGTATTTGTTTGTGGGGGAAAGGGGCAATTAGGGTTCACATTCTTGCATACTTTAGAGTCCAATTTCAAATCTAACCTTTTGCTTTTCCCATAAGCGTGGGTCGGGCAAGTCTGTCATGCCATGTGGCTGAGGTGCCTTCCTTCGTAGTAACTTGGGGGGAGCTGTACCCAAGCCAGATGCATTTGGGCGGAACCCTAGCGGCAGTCAGCTGGAGCTTCGGCCCTTTTTCTTTCAGGGTGGAAGGCAGGGTGTGGGAGGGTCATGTCTTGAGCAAGATAAATAGGTGCACTAAGGTAGATGCCAAGAATGTATCAGGTTCTAAGAAACTCAGCTAATCATATTGTGGGGAAAAGCTGAGGGAAAGTAAAGTGAGTTACAGTTCTGTTCATGTCCAGGACATGACTTGGTGTATCCTTGCTCATTTTGACACCCTTGAAGTTAATAATATACAGCTCAGAAAGTTACAAGCAAGGGCACAAGGCTTTAAATTTGAGAGGTCTCTCAGCAATCTTCTAGACTAGTGCTACTCAGATGAGGTTTGCTGGCCCATCTGTGCTCTCTGAACAGAGCAACTACAAATAACCATTGATATGCTTACATAGCAAATTGTCAGAATGGTTTTATGTCTGTTGAATCAAATAGGAAACTGGAGATTGTATTTTGTATTCCTTTTTAAAAAACTTCATTTTCCTACTAATTCATTTTTATGGTATTTTGCCAAGTATCAGTTGGCAACAGACAGGAAATTTAGAGAACTAGTCTTTCACCCCAGACCCCTGGGGAAGCAATGCTTCATACCAGTGATCACAAACTTAGATGTGTACAGGGCAGGCAGGTATCATAGGTGAGCGTAGGGGGCCAGGTGGGAAAGTGGGCAGCGGCGCACACAGCCGGGCCGGAGAGGCCCTGTGGGATCAGCCGGCACTGCTGCCTGGGGCAGATGCAGCCGTAGTGCTTCCAGACCTTCCCTGTTTTGAGATTATTTTTATATGGAATTACCTGAATTACAAACATTGGGTCCAATATTTCTGAAAATATTTTACCTAAACTAAACTAAATATGTTTGTGGGCAAAATGCCGGCTGCCAAGTTCCATGAGGACTGAACTGTCTTTGGCACGGGGCTAATCCAGTCTCTGCTTAAATGCCCTGTAGGGGGAGGGCTAGATAGAAGTGCCACTGCTGATGGTGCTCTTCATCCAAACACCCTTTCCCAGGCCAAGCAAGGCCTTCTGTGGCTTCCCATTGACTCTGCCTTGCCTCGTGGGCCGACTCCCTCCATGTGCTCCCCTTTCTTGGTGGTGGACCTCCATACTCCGTTCAGCCAAGCAAAGAGCATGACTTAGGGACTTCTGTTTGCTTGGCTTGCTCTCACGAAGACACCTCCAATTTGTGTCACTCAGAACATCCAAAGCTCTTTGAGATGTGGCATATAGCACTTCTCGAGATGTGGGGCAGTGTCAGTCTATCAACATAAACTGAGCTTACATTTGAAATTTGTAAGAAGCCCTCTGCCAGTGGACAGTATTTTTTCTTGAGTAGGCTAGATTTGCCATTTTGTTTTGACTGCCTTTTTCTTTTGCTGCTGCCCTCAAAAGCTAACAGGTGTGTTTTGAATATCTATCCCATGCAAAGCACTCTCCAGGATAATAAAAACATGAACCAAAGAGTTTGGAATAGGGCTGGTGAACGAGGAGGAGGTGCCGATGCTCTCACAGCCATGAAGGAGGTTGCTAAGAGAATGTGGTGCTGCTCCCCATGAGCCCCGCTCATCCCCGGCACTGATCGCAGTAAGGCAGCCCCAACCAGTACTGCCGGCTCCCTGGGGCTGGGGGGTGGGTCTGTGATCCTTGGCTTACGTGACTTATATGATCTGACTCACAGTCCATATGTACATGAAAAGGAGTTACATATTTAAAGCTATAAAACTTAAGGTAAATAAGTAATTGATACATATAATGAGTTTGACAGGGATCATAGAAAGGAGAAGATTTCTGACTGGAATAAGGAAGTCTTCCAGGAGGGTCTAGAATTTAAACTGAATCTTACAGAGGTTAGATTAGAATTTAAGACAGATCATCATGCATTGCCTTTAATAATTCAGTTGTGTGATTCAAGAATGGTAAAGAAACTATTTTTGAGAGCAGAGACCATGTGGTACTGCTTTCCGAGTCTCCCCAGTGCATCCTGTACAGCATCATGAACATATCAGGAACTCAGGAACTAAATTAAACCTAAACAAAAAGGACGGCTTCCTCTAGGCCTTGTGTGTAAAGAGGGAATGACATGTGGAAGAGGCTGTCAGGAGAGTTCTAAGGCTTAATTTCCAAGATAGATACACCGAAGGCAGGTATCGTAGTTCATCCTTGCAGTGTCTCTTATCTCTTATCCTGAGGTCCCGTAGGTAGCCCGTGCTCTATCCACACCCGCGGCGGGGTTGGCCAGTCTATGGACTTGCATCTCCTTTCCAAACACCGCCTTGGGAATGGAGGCTCTGGCCGGCGGGCACTGCTGGCGGCACCTCTGAACACTGCCACCCAGGCTCTCTTGTCTCCCCTCCCCTCAAACCCACGGAAGGCTGCCTGGCCCTTAACAACAAGCAGAGCCCAGAAAGCCTAACACAAGGCATCAAGATTAAGGCAGGCTGAGCCTTGCTGTGGCTCCTCTGTCTACACCCCACCAAACTTGTTCTCAGGGACCTGAATCAGGGGGCTGTAAGCACCTTGTACCTGGAGTAACTTCTTCTTATCATCTGTAAGGAATTTCTCCCTAAAGAATAGTCAGATAATTTCATAAGCAAGAGCCTCCTTTCATATCACTCAGCATGCCTAAAATGCTCTGATAACTTTCCAATGCCTGGATATTTCAAGAAACTTTTAAAAAGGAAAACAAAACCCTAGCCAGGCCCTGGAGTACAAAAACTGGTTTCTGTTTTAAAAAAAAAATAAACAACACCCTTTGAAAAACCTCTATTTAAAAATTCTTAAATTTGCCTCTAAATGCAAGTTGTAATTAATAGAAGTTGGAGTTTACACTGTCGAGTGTAAAACACCCTCAGGCACAAGCTAATCAAGTGTGTATGTTATGCTGTAAACTACAGCAAGTTCTTTGTTTGACCCAAAAAAAAAACATTGCCAAACAGCAGTTTTTCTTTGTCAGGCTCCTTTCTTGTTCCATTTTGGTTTTCACCGTACCTGCCCCCAGCCAGCCCCCTTGGACATAGTTACAGTATTTAAGAAATTTTGCAGGTCCCGTGTTTTATTGATAGTTTTCATCAAGCATGAATTTAAATTTGAGAATAGATTAGGTGTCTTAGCCTCTTTTCTTTTTGATAAATAACAAGAGGTTTCTACTCATGATTTTCTGTCCACAGGGCTTTATCATTAAGATTAAATAACTGTACTCTCAAGCATGCCACTGCACAAACATCTTTGCAATTACGTGAGTAACAGATGCCTTCACAAAGAAACTATTGAAAATTCAGAAAGCATGTTTCCAAAAAAGAAAGAAAGCAAAGTATCAGATGACAAAAGAATGTGATTGTTTACCATTAAAATATATCCTTAACTCTTCCACGGAAACCTCTTGGAACATTATGTTTTTGTACAAGCTATCACAAAGTTTGATCAAGATAATAAGTGTTTGGGGGAGTTGTTGAACATTTCAGAAGCTCTGGAAACCCGTGGTACCTCACATGCATGGGACTAACATGCAATCATTGCTTGCCTGCCTTTGCATATGGACACGGCCCGCCTTCATTTGTGTGGTCCCTATCATGTTAAAAAACTCTGTAGTTATATTTGTCTGTTATTCTTGAAATAATGTTCATCTGCCCTTGAACTTGATTCTGACTTGGTCATTGTTTTCTCATGGAGGAGCATAATTCCTGTTGTCTGCTGGCTGGCACTGCAGAGGGTTGGGTGTTGTTTATGGTCCATGCCCTCTGTTGTGAGCATCCTTGGGGTATAAAGTCAGCCTTTCTTAAATCCAGCTTTCTTCAGTGTATTCTTTAGTTGAAAGTCATGGGCTAACATCAATCTAGAGCCTCGTAGAAGTAGCAAAGGGGCATCGCTAGAAGCAGATCACTGAGGAGCTCTCAGTCTAGCTGGGGAGACCATGAGAACCTCAGACATAGTACGATTATGTGCTACAGGCGGGAATTCATGGAGGATGGGACTCTTGAGTTTCTCTTATCATTCCGCATCAAGTTGGGCCTGATCCTGCTGGGGTTACCACCTCATGGGGAATTGTGGCATGGTTATCTTGGCGTATTGTGTCCAGTGCCCAAGCCATTGGGCTGCTTCTGTTGGAGTGGGTTGACCCTTTGGGGAATGGCCATATGTGTATTCTGTAGGTCTGCGGCTCTGAGAAAAGGAAAACGCTCACCCTGACCGTGCCTCAGGAGCTGGAAATTCTCTTAACCCAGGGTGATCACTTCAGGAACTCCCCAGTTCCTGTCTGAGAAGTTATGGGTTAAGAGGCACAGGTACCTTGCTGAGATGAAGGCAGCTCAGAGGAACAAGCAGATTTGCATCAAATTCAAATTTTGAAACATGATAGCTACATGCCTTTGACTAGCCATTTCATTTTTTCACCCTGAACCTATTTCCTTATCTGTAAAATAAGGATAAAATAATATACCTGTGTATATTTCTTTTTGTAATAGCTAAAGTTAGGACATTTAAAGTGCCTGGTATTAATAGGAACTTTATATATGGAAGCTGTTGTTAATATTGTAATGCCTAATCAATAAATAAACCGGCCAAAACTTTCTCTCCCCACCCCTCCCACCTTACCTCTCTACCCAGGTCTCTGCAGCCCATGCACCCCAGGTCAGTGGCCTGTCATGCTTGAACTGCTGCCTCACGCTCACATACCCTATGGGAATCCAGCCACCGTCTTGCTGGGTCCTGGCAATATGTACCCTTCTTTCCTCCTTTCTTTGTATAGTTAGGGTCACAGTCACTCCAGGACCAGGGAAGAAGGTGTTAGAGTTATCAAAGGGCCTAAGAAACAGCTCTTCCTCCATTTCTGCGGGCAGATGGAGAGTATTAATGCCTTCAAATGGTTTTCTTGTCCATCTTTTCCTGCCTCTTGAGTAGATAATGAAGCCCCTGGTGAGCAGATCATTTTCCCAGAGAAGAGCTTTTCTCAAGACAAGTGGCCATGTTTTGTTGTTGCTAATAATGGGCCACATACCTTCTAGGTATCTTAGCATAGAGTACAAATGAGGCTACTTATGCCTACTTCCTTTTAAAGAGCTCAGTACTGTGTACCCTGGGCAGCTCATGGGCAAGTAAAGTTTCACACAGAATCCATGTTGTGCTCTCCTGCCATTTTCTCAGCTCAGATCCCTGAGGAGCTCTCAGTCTAGCTGGGGAGACCACAAGAACCTCAGACACAGTACGATTAAATGCTACAGGCGGGAATTCATAGAGGATGTGACTCTCCGGGGCCTACATGTCAGCACGGCATCTCCCTCCATGGGGCCCTAAGCTTTCAGTGCACATCTTCATCTGCTGGAAGGGGTCACTGGTGACCTCTTTTTCAGCTCTCTTGGTTGCTGATTATCTTGCTCACTCTGCATGCTATTTTGTCTGCTGTACTGAAACTCACACCATAAAACACAGAGGATCTTTACCAGAGGCCACATCTTTCTCAGATGGAGCTTGGCTTTCAGAAGAACAGGAACAAGGCAGCCCAGTGGCTATGGTACCCAGCGAGCACTGTGCCCATGGAGGAAACATCCCCACTTCTCTGCATGTTGGCATTGCACATTTATGTATTTGAGTTTTGTTTGTGTGCCTATTGCCTAAATGCTCTTCCACTACTTTTATAGCTGTGGTCTGGAACCCTGAGAGGTGAACATTATGTGAGATTAGAAACTTTCTATGCTTCTTGGAACCTAAACAAGTGTGTGTACTTCATCCTCAAAAAAGAAAAATACACCTTCTATTGGCTCCATATTTGTTGAGAGATTGCTACCCACACTTGACAGTGAAGTTATATTTTCAGTTTCTGGCTGAGAAGGGAAATGTCTGGCCAAGCCTTAGAATTTATCAAGCCTGGAATCAACTTGGAGTTATAATGACTTCATTTGGGATCAGATCAGGTCCAAAGCCCCAGTGAAACCAATATGTCATTTCTTTTCCACTGCCATGAAAAAAACACAGGATAAGAAGAATAGTAGTAGCATTTTTGCCCTGATATGCACACCAACTTTATTCCCCTCTGTCCCTAAAATATTTTGCTCCAAGGACACCAGCAGATCTTTGGGTCTGGAATTTTTCACTGGTTGGATACCATAAAGGTGCCTTATGAAGTAACATGGGTGAGTCTGAGGATCAAATACAACCCTAAAGATTTTCCACTTGTTTCCCCCACACTCTGGATTGAATCAGTTCCAGAAATTATTATAATATCTTTTTTCAGAGCTCTATAAATAGATGGACTCACATTTTTCCTTTTAAGCACTGTTTGTTAAATGTTTTGGCCCAAAAGTTCTGTCGTTCTATGCAAGCATTAATCAGTATGGAAGATTATTAGTGGTTACTCGTTCAGATGAGATTTGACATTATTTTTCCTCTGCCTGTGGGGAGGGGAGGGAAATGTTGCCTAATAAAGATGAAGGGTCTTTTTTTCTTTTGTATGAAATGCAAATGATGAGGACATGGCGATACACATTTTTCAAATGTGAAGCTGCTGCTTTTTGTTCAGAAAGTGAGGCAAGACCCTGGAGGATTTTAGAATTTGTAAATATAAAATTATCTGCCTTGGTGTTTAAAAAAATAATAAAAGGGAGAAAGAGTTGGCAGGTTGCCAGATTACTTACATTACAGTAATAGATTTGCTGACCTCTGACTTCTGCTGTAGAGAAATGTATTGAATTTTTCATAATATCAGATGAGGCAGATCTAAAAACCCAGTATACTGAGCACTGTTATTTAACTGGAGATTTAACAAAGCCAAAATCTTTTCAAACCAGCAATTTCTTGTATAATGATAATTTAGTGGCTTCGATGCTAATAAATCCAGGTTATAATGCCATTGATTTGTTAATTTTAACCTGGGTTGATTTTAAGTCATCTTTATTTAAAAGAAAAAAAAAGAAGGATGAGAAGGAGAAAAAAAAAATCTTGCTTTTTACAGTGACTGAATTTAATAAGAATCTCTGTGATAGCAAAAGGCTCCCCTACTGTTTCTGCTTTGGGGTGGAAAATGTTATTCTTGTATTATTCCTAGGGAAAAATAAAATCTCATGCTGCTACAAATCTTATGCCTATGGAAAGATGTTATTTTTTAATACATGTGGCTTACCTATTTCAGATCCATTAATGGTATCGTAAATAAGCATTTTGCTAATCTGAAATATGAAATCTGGATAATAAAAAGGCCCATTTATCTGCCCAGCTTTCAATCCCCAGAGTAGATGTGGATGGGGTAAAAATCTCTCTGCATTTTCTAATGAATATATTGCTTCTCTTCCCCATTACTTCCACCCACCTAAAACCCAACCCACATTCTTCGAGTTGCAGCCCATTGAAAATATTTCTCCTGTGTAATGAGTTCTCAGGGGCTGGGGTACATTTTTGCTTTTATCTGTACAGTTTAGAAACTGATTAAATCTTTGTTGTACTACAAATATTTGAGGAATAATCATCTGCAAGGCACAGGCGAGTTACATTATACTAAATTCTTTATATAATACAAACCGACTCAGCTTCCCACATTAGGCAATGTTGACCGTATATTGACTAACCTGTTTTTAATGGTATTACACGTACGTTAAACGTTTAAACGTTCAGAAACCTATAATAGCTTTCGTCCTCTTGTACTGTAGAAACTTCTAGTAATCAAATGATAAGATCATATCCTGTGGGGTAATTGTGTTCTACCGTGACAGGATAACTGAAAAAACATTCAGTGAAAATCACCCCAAACGGAAATCACTATATGAACAGCGATTGTTCCTGTGCCGTGCGAGCCCATGCCAGGCCCTGTTCTCCAGGGCTTAGCTGGTCATATTTCTACTTGTTTCCTTTTAGCTGCTGCCTTTCTTGTTTTATTTTGGGAGCTTTTTTTCCCTGAGCCACTATAATTATCTTTCAGTGATTTACAAGGGAAAAAAACCTACTCACACTCAACTGACCTTTACGCACACACACACTCACTCACTCACATACACTCCCTCTGGAAGCCTTGAACAAGCACGGTTTGTGTTTGGATTCAGTTTTACCTTAGTCATGCCTCTTTCCAGAGACAAGAAACATTTAATTCCAGATTTCCTGCTTCTGGCTTTAGGCCTTTGACCAGCAAAGTGAAATGTATTTTTTTACTGCTGACGGCCAGCCAGCTGCTGAGTTGAGTGAAGGGAAGAAAAAATTTGAAAGAAAAGAAAAAAAAGAAAGAAATGAAATGATAATGTTGCCCTGCCTTTTGAACTTGCAAAATTGTATAAGGAACTTAAAGTCTCGTTAGCATCTAGAGAGTTAGGTTGGCCCAGTAGCTATCAGCACCTGAACTGAGGGTCCTCTGGGCCCACCTTGGGTGTCTCTCCCAGCCAGTTCCCTGCTTCCCCCACTCCTCTCCCAGGGCTAATGTCATCCTTCCCACCAAAGAGGGTCCCTCATGGTGTCACCATCTCAGTGAGAGAGTGTGGTTGGGGGAAGGGAAGTACCAACAAATGGCAACCCCTGGAACACCCAGACTTCAGTGCTCCTTGGGTTCCCATAGCAACCAAACAAAAGTAAACAACCCTATCTGTCCCAACAATAAAAATGTGTTTTCATTAAAGTCAATTTAACATATTTGTTCCAATTTATAATGTTCAGTGCATTTTGCTTTCAGACAAAAATCCCCAACCTGCTGAATAAAGTCCCTGGCAGAACCATGCAGATAAAAGGCACTGGGGGGAATGCTGGGGACTTTACAGATGAGACGGAATAAATTCAAGTATGAACAAGATTGCTTTTTTCTCTCTTCTTCTGCTTGGTTATGCTTTTTATTATATAAACATTAACTGTAATATTACAGTGGGAAGCAGGTATTTGGCAGCCATATATTATTTTAGTAAGTCTACACAGAGAGAACAGTTTCCAGTTTTAGCAGCTGTAACATGTTTAAACTCAGTTTGTAATGGGATCTGAAGATAACTATTCCCCATGGGCTGTGTTGATCTCCATGGCTGGCCCATTGCCAGATGTAGGGCTCGAAACTATTATTCACGCCTCCTTGCACATACCTTGTCCGAGCATGCTTGGTAAATGAATTTTGTTTCTAATATGCTATAAATTGAGGGTTGATTTTCCCATAATTTACTTGGTATTTTATTAAAGAGTGAAATATCATAAACGTCCCCACATTGGTACTAGCAAACCTGAACAGTTGTGCAGGTTTAACTAGTCGAGATCCAAATTGCGTAGTTAGAAACCAGTTTTAGAATAGCTAACAAACACCCAAACCAAAGAAGTTTTTGCCTGGGAGCCTCAGTTTAATAATAATTAAGGATCCTAATATTTGAACAGATTGATGTTGTTTATAAGCCAAGTACATTTTCTTCATTGAGTCAACTTGTCTTATTTAAAACAAATTATGTTTGCCATATTAAAGTTCATATTTTTAAGGCTGAGTCTTGTATTAATCCCACAGTGAGTCATTAGTCATACCAAATGCATTATAAAAACTTTAATCACTGAAGTTGAAACTGAGATTGTAATGCAATCCATCCCTTTTAATTACATCAGCTATTTTTCCCTTTCAGATCAAGAGCTACGTCTCAAAGGGAAAACAGATTAAAACTAGAGCTGTTTGATGTTTCTCCTTTTAGAGTGATTTTATGTACTTTGTTTAAAAAGTTATATAATTAAAATGCTTGAATTCTTCAGCCCTCTGCTTTTTGTGGCTTGAGTGGTCTGCCTGCCTCCTCCTTGCCGGGGCCCTCTCAGCACCCAAAACAGAGCTCCTTGTACTGGAGCTGCTGACCCCCCTCAGACCAGTGGAGGAGACCGCTGTCTCTCAGTCATGCTGTGCTGGCCTCCCGTTAACCTCTTTATCTTAGAGTCTGGTCGACATTTCGACATGAATGAAAATGTAAATGCTGGAGACAGGCAGAAATAGGTTCCAATTCCACTTCTAAAGCAATGGTGTGACACTTAAGGCAAATTATCTAGCCTTTTTGGTGCTCCGTTGCCTCATCTGTTAAAAGAAGAATAAAATAATTATTATAACAAGAACAATAATGGTAATACTCCATGGGACGTTGTGGAGATTACTGAAAGAATCTGTATCAGGCACCTAGCACATTACCTGGTACAAACTGGTACTTGTTAGAGTAGAAACTTCATGAGGTCAGGGGTTTGGAATGTTTGGTTCGCTGCTATGAACACCTTAGTGCCCAGAATGCACTTCCTGGCACATAGTCAACGCTAACTGGTGGCAGAACGAGAAATGAGTAGGAGCCATCATTATTGTTCTTATGTTCTTGTTGGCACTCAGCCAGGTTCCATAGGCAGTGATAGGAGGTAACTTTGGTATTCTTGGCATATAGATTCACAAAACTTTCTAGAAAGAGGTCTTGAGAAAGAGTATGTAAGTTATCAGACACTGGTTTTGAGTAAGAAAGTAGATCACTGAACTGTGGAGTAAGTTTCTGGAAGTACAAAGGTGTCGTTGGACATGAAGTCATTCAATCAATTGCTTATATTGAGAAAAGAAGGTAAACCTGCCTGGCATCAATGCTGCTGGAATCACCTCCCCTGACTGATTTTCTCTTCTGCTATCCTTTTTAGATTAATCCTCCCATATGAAAGGTTTATTAAAGGGGAAGAAGATAAGCCCCTGCCTCCAATCAAACCTCGGAAACAGGAAAACAGTTCACAGGAAAATGAGAACAAAACAAAAGTATCAGGAAGTAAACGCATCAAACATGAAATCCCGAAGAGCAAGAAAGAAAAAGAGAATGGCCCAAAGCCCCAGGATGCATCCGAGGTGAGAGTCTCTCCTGCACAGCAGTGCCTCGAGGAGGCGGGTCCTGGCTGCAGGGTTTTCAGTAGCTCTGCAACTGCAGCCGTATGCACAGTTCCAACGCCAGACTGGGAAATCAGCTCGCCTTCACAGTTCCCCAAATAGTGGGCCTTTCAGTGTGTTCGGGAGCTGAAAGGGAGTGCGTGGTTACTGAATGAGCTAGGCCCTGAACAGGATCTAGAAATACACAAACATCCTTTAGCAAACTGGTAGTAAATGCTGCTCTGAGATAGAAGGAGCCAGAGCTTCAGGTCTGTGCAGCCAGGGGGCTCCAATGCGAAAGATGTGGCTTCTTTGTCATTTCACAGCTGGTCTATCTGAGGAGTTGGTGCAATTTTAAAACACACTTCGTGGCGTCTAGCAAGGAGGGACATTGAAATTAATGTGCTGTGGCTCTGCAGGGCTGCTCTGAAAACTTAAGAGAGTTGTTTGCCTCCCATAAATGACCTGTGCAACAGCCTTTGGTTGAAACCAATTTAGAAACATCTTAAGTACGTATTATTTATAGGGGAATTTTGAAACGGTTCCTTTGAGACCATTATTATCTCTCATGTTAACAGGTAGTTTCTGAACCTTTTAAAATAAGCCTCAGCTACACACAGCCCCCAACAGCTCTTTGGTAGAAGCCATTACTGTCAGTGTACAGCTAGTCATGGAGACTGATCTGGGCTGTTTCAACGTGAATAATAAAAAAAAACCCTGCTACCCATAAAAAAAAATAAAAACAACTTAGCAGCCACATTTGGAGACAGCATGTTCTAGGATTCAACCCCAGAGGGAATTTTGGTGCTGATATTAAACACCCCCTAAAAATCAAGTTTATAATGAACACATAAGAGACTCCCTAATTAAACACTGGCTTAAACCACATGTACAAAACACACACTGACCTCCTAGAACTTACCCTGTAACTGACTTCTGTGTAAGAAAATAGTATTAATACCAAAAAGAGAAGTTTTTGTTTTTATTTTTGTTTCATAATTATTGTAAGCTCTAGAAATTAAAAAGGAGAGGAGAGATGATTCAGAGATTTCTAAACATCTGCAAGCTTGCAACATAAATGGCCGAAAGCAAGGAAATTCCAAGTTAAGGCTTACATTCCATTCCTCCTTTATCCTGTTGGCTTGGTGATTTATTATAGGGTTTTGGATCAGTGAGTTCTGTTAGATACCATATGTACAGCATTGCCAAAGCACCAGGGGACAAATGGAGGGCCAAGAGGCCGGCTGACCTTTGAATGGCTCCACTTTGGGGATGAAGTTTGAAGTGGTTGGTCTGTGTGCTGGAGGAGGCGTCCTCAGCCCCTGCCCTGAATTTACCATCTTGGGAGATGACCGTTGTCAAGAGCAGAGCCTGACCACCTGCATTCCTTAGAAACCCTTGAACCTTAAGCCTCGCTGTTTGTATGGACCCCAACAGTTCCCTTCAGGGAGCTGTCAGTGTCTTGAGTGTCCAAGGTTATCACGATCAGGTTGTCTGGACTACCTGGAATCTCACACCCTCTCCAAGATCGACCTTATAGTAGCTTCCCACTCCAACACAGACCCAAGTTACTGGCCAGGTGTATTTCTTCTCATGGACTGTGTGCTTGGAATTTTAGTTTGAATTTTATTGCTGTAGTTGTTTGCATTATTTTTAATTTTCAATATGAATCAATGAACTCCTTAGAGATAAGAGAGCTCATAAAGCCCATCTAGTCACAAACCACTATCTTCAGATAATTGGATTGCAAGTTGCATGGAAAGGGACCATTATGTTTTTCTGTCTAGCTTCAAAGTTCTCCTAAATCTGGTTTACAACCAAACGCATGGAACTCCATGTAACTAAAGGCATGGGTCATAGAAGCTTCAGTGGGACCGAGTATTCCCTATTGCCCCTCTTCAAACCACAGCCCCATCAAAAACTAACATACAGATGCAATTTGCCTTTTTCCCTTGCTGTACTCATTTTTCTGTATATTCATGTAATGTATAAGCTCAAGAGACCAATGATGATTGTTAATGTAGAACAAGCAGTGATATTTGTACTGGAAAAGGCAGCTATTAGTACAAAGAAAAAGCAAGATAATAAGCAGCAGTCCTTAGGTTTAACACATACCAAAAGAACAGGTATCTTTAAGTGTAGTTAAGGAGAAATAGCTATGAAATGGATGCGATTTCTTAAAATTTGTATTCCTAAGCATCCCTACACTAGCATCTTTAATCTTAGCCAAAGATGCTAATGTGGGTGACGCTTTTCTTAACACAGAACAACATTCAAGGGTTGAGATGGAAGGAAAAAAAGAAAAAGACCAGCTCAATACAACTGTTTTGTGACTGTTCTCCTCTAAGACATGTCAGGGCAGAATGACAGAGGTTTTGAAAGGGCTTGTCAGTCAGCTGGGTCACAGATAGAAAGTTAAAATGACCTTCTAAGGTCAGAGTTCGCACAGCTACAGAATGCAATGAATGGGTCAAATTGTGCCCACAACTTCTGTCAATAGGGACACATAAAGAGCATCCATCTCACTGACTACAATTATTTCAGTGAACAGAAAATCTATATTTGTGGTGGTGCTCACTGCCTGAATTTTGACAACTTCATTATTAGCTTTAATAAAAATGTAGTTTGCTGCAGTCTAGAAGGACTATAGTCCTTCCGCCTTCAGGTAGACAAGCTCATGTTGCATCTGCATAATTTTTCAATATTTTGTAATTTTGTCTGTATGGCATATGGCATTGAGTAGAAATTATTAACACTTAGGCATCACTTATTTTATGTATCAGGTTGAATACATTAGAGTGGGATTTGCTCTCTCAAAAAAAGGCAAGGAGCTATAGTAACTCAGTTGTTTGTTGTTGACATGGAGGTCAATTGGATTTTTGAGAGAGATATGCTTAAAAAGAAACCTTTCTCCAAAGTGTCATAAAGCACAGCATGTAATTTAAAACTCATTTGGATAATTGACTGATTTGACAAGAGACAACCTCAGAATTAAAGTATATGTTAGAATCAAGGAGTGATCTGATTGTATACCATCAGCACATAACACTTTGCTATTTTGATAAATGACTCATAAGGGACTAAAATGAATATGCATATTTCCCCTAATGTTTCTGTAATTTAGATTTCTTTGTTTAGAGCTGTGATTGGAGAGTAATAAAGCTTTACGGGAACTCTGCGAGCTGACTGACACAACTGTTTTAAAGAAAAACTGCTGTATGCAATAGTTTATGTCATAGCAAGCTGTATGAATGCATTTGGCTTTCTTCTGACTGTCTTTTGAAATATTTTATCAGGTTTCATCAGAGCAAGAGAAGGAACAAGAGGCTTTAAACCAGAAAAACATCACAGAGACTCTCCCAGCAGCAGACATGAAGAAGAAAATGGAAGGGTACCAGGATTGTGCAGTGAGGCCCCTGGTGTCTAGAGCAGACCCAGAAAAGGACAACAAAACAGATCCAGGTGCCAACAGTGAGAAGGTGGCAGAGGAGGTGAGAGAGAAGGGGCCTTCTCCTCCACTCCCCAGTGCCCCTCCGGCCCCTGAAAGGGATCCAGCCTTGGTCCCCGGGGCGCAGCCCCTCGCCTCTCCCAGCTCTCTCCTGGACTCAAAGCAAGAACCCAAGCCCTGCTGTTTTACGGAACAGCATGAAGATGAACTCCAGGAAGCACCTTTCCCTGGCTTTCCCACCACGCAGCCACCACTGGCAAACCAGAGTGAGATGGAGGACGACAAACTGCCCGCAGTGGCGGATTACATCGCCAACTGCACCGTGAAGGTGGACCAGCTGGGCAGTGACGACATCCACAATGCACTAAAGCAGACCCCAAAGGTCCTTGTGGTCCAGTCATTTGACATGTTCAAAGACAAAGATCTGACTGGGCCCATGAATGAGAACCATGGACTTAATTACACCCCACTGCTCTACTCAAGGGGCAACCCAGGCATCATGTCCCCACTGGCCAAGAAAAAGCTTTTGTCCCAGGTGAGTGGGGCCAGCCTCTCCAGCAGCTACCCCTACGGCTCGCCACCGCCTTTGATCAGCAAAAAGAAACTGATTGCAAGGGACGACCTGTGTTCGGGTTTGTCCCAGGCCCACCATGGGCAAAGCGCTGATCACATGGCAGTCAGCCGGCCGTCGGTGATTCAGCATGTCCAGAGTTTCAGAAGTAAGCCCTCCGAGGAGAGAAAGAGCATCAATGACATTTTTAAGCACGACAAACTGAGTCGATCAGACCCCCACCGCTGCAGCTTCTCCAAGCATCACCTTAGCCCCCTTGCTGACTCCTACGTCCTGAAGCAAGAAATTCAGGAGGGGAAAGAAAAACTGTTAGAAAAAAGGGCCCTCCCCCACTCCCACATGCCCAGCTTCCTGGCCGATTTCTACTCATCTCCTCATCTCCATAGCCTCTACAGACACACTGAACACCATCTTCATAATGAACAGACATCCAAGTACCCTTGCAGGGACATGTACAGGGAATCAGAAAACAGTTCTTTTCCTCCCCACAAACACCAAGAGAAGCTCCATGTAAATTATCTCGCATCTCTCCATCTGCAAGACAAAAAGTTAGCTGTAGCAGAAACCGCCACAGATGATCAGCCAACAGACTTGAGCCTTCCCAAGAACCCGCACAAACCCACCGGCAAGGTCCTGGGCCTGGCGCACTCGGCCCCGGGGCCCCAGGAGAACAAAGCTGGCTCCCAGTTCCAGGTTCTAAACAGCCAGAGTCGGGACTGTCACCCCAAAGCCTGTCGGGTATCACCCATGACCATGTCAGCCCCTAAGAAATACCCCGAACCACTTTCCAGATCAGGAAAAGCTCACCACGTGAGACTGGAGAATTTCAGGAAGATGGAAGGCATGGCCCACCCTATCCTGCACCGGAGAATGAGCCCTCAGAACATTGGTGCAGCGCGTCCAATAAAGCGCAGCCTAGAGGATTTGGACCTTGTGATCGCGGGGAAAAAGGCCCGGGCGGTGTCTCCTCTGGACCCATCCAAGGAGGTGTCTGCAAAGGAGAAGGCCTCCGAGCAGGAGAGCGAAGGCAGCAAGGCGGCACATGGCGGGCATTCTGGGGGCGCCTCGGAAGGCCACAAGCTTCCTCTCTCCTCCCCTATATTCCCAGGTTTGTATTCTGGGAGCCTGTGTAACTCGGGCCTCAACTCCAGGCTCCCAGCTGGGTATTCTCATTCTCTGCAGTACTTGAAAAACCAGACTGTGCTTTCTCCACTCATGCAACCCCTGGCTTTCCACTCGCTTGTGATGCAAAGAGGAATTTTTACATCGCCGACAAATTCTCAGCAGCTGTACAGACATTTGGCTGCGGCCACACCTGTAGGAAGTTCGTATGGGGACCTTTTGCACAACAGCATTTACCCTTTAGCTGCTATAAATCCTCAAGCTGCCTTCCCATCTTCTCAGCTGTCATCTGTACATCCCAGCACAAAACTGTAAGCGCAGCTCTGCCCGGCATCCCAAGCGGTGTGGCTAACAGAGCTTCCCTCCTTCCACTAGGGGTGATGGCTTACAGAATTAGAAGTCAGCATCTCTTCTTATCTGGGGATAAGATCAGTCCTGGCCAAAGGGGCCGAGATGGGAGGTGAACACAGCTGATTTTTCTGGGATGACTCTGGCCTTGGCTGGTCAGTCTTAAGCCCCTTCCAACACAGATGCCCTTGTACCCAGATGGTTCACTTTGCACAGGGGGCTTGTGAAGGGATTTCTGTGTATCCAAGAATAACTTAGAGGACCTTATCTGAGTTCTGATGGTCAGGAAACAAGCTGGGCAAAAAAGGGGCAGGCATTTCAAAGGAAGGGGCAAGGAAGACTGGCAAACATATGCCAAGGGATGCCCATCTTTTCATGAAACTCTCCAAGGTTCAATCAATGCAATGTATAGTGAAACTTCAACAGGTCTTTTGTTTTGACACTATTAAACAATCCAGAGAAGTAAACACTGTTAAATTAACTGTATATATTTGCTTCTTAAAAACTACCCGTATCAATGTTTGCTCACCTAATTTATATACAGGTAGCTCCATTTTCTCCCAGTTCCTTCTTGTCCTTTTTTAAAAAAAATTAAACAGTATCGCTTTTGTTTGCAGGTCTTTTGTTTTTATTTTGTTTTGTTTTAAAGACTGACTGACTGTCCTAGTTGTTGGTGTGTGTTTGTAATTTTTCCACATCTTACCATTTTGAGCAGCTTTGGGTGGTAAAGTTATTGTTTACAAATTGAAGCAACTGATTCTAGTGGAACAAATGAAAAAGAAACAGTGGAGCACACAATAGTGCAAAGAATATTCCTTTGCAGATCCACAACTTAAGGATTTTGTTCCTCATAAATGGCATAGTTGAAAGAGCTTATACACTGCTCACCCAGCCAAAGGCTTTGCTTTGAAGTATTGGGTTATGTGAAAATATCAAGCATTGTACTTACCTTATCTAGGCTGTGAAACTGTCCTACATACCAGAGGAATCATAAAAACAAAACCTCACTGGCAGCAAGCTGCTGAATAACAACAGAGTCTAGAGGACATATTTGTGGGCTGCACAGATATTTTAGGAATTTCAGAAATTAGAACAGGAGCCAAAATGATTTACATTGGTGTTGGCACTGATCCCTTTAAACAGTCTGGAAAAGGGGGTTGGGAAGAGGATGGAGTTCAACCACAAAAAAACAAGCAGCTGGAGGCCCAGGCACAGACACCTTCCCTGGACCGTGGCGTTTGAGTAACAGGGAGCCACACTGCCTTCATCGAGTCAGTTTCTTGTTCCAAGAAGAAGCTCCCAGGCCACGTCTCTGGGGATAATTGGCATACTGGATTACTCATTTCATGAGAAACTCATCCTCTTTGGGCTTTTGGGGAATGAGTTTTGTGTGTATGCACACATGTAACAGTGGTTTGTGTATATCTTTAACCACCTGGCAATACAGTTACTTTATGATTTCTTTTATTGTTAGAAAGAAATGGTCAAGCTGTTCGAGCAGCCAAAAGTCGTGGAGAATGTATATTGTCATTCTTGCCACTTTATTCCGTTTGCTGCTGAGATGTAACATCAAGGTGGATGCATTTCCTAAAGGTGTTAAAAGTCGATCGATAACAGAGAGTATGTTTTCTTTCCGAGTCCCATCCCTGCTGATAAGACTGCTTTGATGAACTCCCCAGCCAACCCTCCCTCCCCCAACACTACCTGTAGACATTAGAACCATAATTAGCCAAGTCTTTTACCTCTGAGATATTTAATTCTATGAAAATTGATGACAATTTTCAACTTCTAAATAGGTAACTGAATTGCAAAATAATCAAAACTGGTAAACAATGAAACTGCGGCTCTTAAACAAAGCCATGCATGCCGTGCATTTGTATTGAAATGTCTCCATGATATGAAGCCAAATATTCAATGTAACATACTTAATATCCAAAGGTGGAAACAAAAGAATGTAGAGACCTAGTGTTAAGAGTTCCATTTGCTTCAATTAATTATTTACCTTCCTGTGGAATAATATATACATATATATATATTTAATAGAACCATAGATAGACTAGTAGATTTAGATTATAAATGTGTGAGTGCAGATTATCCTGCTATTGCACAAGATTGAGGGGAAAAATCTTAGTTCCAGCTGGCAAAATGCTAGCCTGGACACATATAAGAAAGTTGCACTAGATTGAATGGTCACAGAATCAGAGGCCATGGAAGAAAAAGGAAACTCCAGTGGTTCTGCAGTGAACGTGGGCTATAACCTACATGGTTTCTACGAGTTTGTTTCTCAAAACAAACAAAAAAACCAGGGGCCGTCTGTCTCTGATAGAGCTCACCTATCCATTTGGAATATGGGGCATTTGTTCTCCTCACTGCAATGATTTCAGTCTGGTTTCATCATGTTGAAATTCGATCACACCATTTCAAACAATGTTAACATAGTCCAGCTTTTGTTTTTCTCATCTCTTCTGAGAGGAGACTCACTTTTTCTGTCTGAGGAAGCTCATACCCTCAGCATAACATCAGGACAAATAAAGAGAAACGGGGGTATACATTCCCAACAAAAGCAGTGTGTTATTTGTTTCAAAACTTCGAACAGAGATCTTGGAAATCTTTCAAAAAAGACCATTGAATTCTTCACTGGCTGAGAACTACATTTTTAAAAGTCTTAAATAGGGCTTTGTTTGCATTGTTTGAGTTCAAGGGGCCTTATTATTGAATGGAATTGCACAAGCCTTTCTTTGTGCAATCAAACCATTGTTATTGGTAGTTCTGTAAAGGAAACTGTGGAATCGAATTGGCAGTGGAGTCATAAATCTATTTACTGAGCATGGCTTCCAAGAAATGTTGCAATTCAAAATGCGCTAAGTCCGTGATTTACTGGAGATTTGGATATTCTAAATAATGTTTTCTCAAAACCTTTCCATGCAACTTCTGGTTTAACTTTTGGCGACTCAACATGAAACTACAACAAAAAATAGCCCAACTGAGTTTCAGAATTAAGTATTCTAGTAAGTGATTGGAATTTGTAATAATTGCCACAGGACTGACTTATTTATTTACTAGCTAGAAGCTCTTAAGTTCACTTGTTTATCAGGGCATATACAGAAGGGTTTATTAAAACTCAATGTTAACTTTACAACTTTCTGACCTGGTGCATGAATTCTCAAGTACTGTATTTCACTGTGTTGGTGTGTCTGATGGAAATTTCGAGGTGATCCCACAAAAATATTTTATGTAGTGTGCCTTCAAAGAGAACCATTTATTTCTCTTCACTTTTTGTCCCACAAAGTCACATTCGGTGGCGGTCAGCCAAGTCCCACCTGATCCAGTTTTATTCTTGTCCCAATTTTAAAGAAAAATGGGAACAAGTTTGCCCTGGTGAGACCCACACCGTTGCAATGATTATCTTGAGCACTTAAATTCCAGTGTTGGCTGTTGATGTATTTGATACTCTGCTTGTCCCCCCATGGTTGAAATATGTCTGAAGAATAGCAGCATAATCTCTTGGCTGTTTATACTTTTTTAAACTTTCCTGTGTTGTAAATATTGTATACTTTTGGTGATTACAGCTATGTAACCTCTATGCTCTGTAAGGTGATTATTTGTATATAGCAACATGGCCCAGTGATATTATATGGTTTCCCAATGGAGAGGTTATTGAGTAACCTTTGCATTAGTTTAAACACTACCAGAAGAATGCTGAGCCAAATATAAACACTCAATTTTGTATGTTTTCCAAATTGTACTTATTACTGCTTTTGATACTGTATTACGTGCCAATAGTTTCCCAATCACATAGCAGGCAAGAGATATTTTGTACTTTTTGATCCACTGTAATATTTAATAAAAAATGTTACTATCTGTTTCCTTTTGGGTGTGAGTCATCTGTCACTTCTTCCTGAGGAGCCCTGGGGCCTCACCAGAGTTCTTTCCATCCCACCGTCTCCAAACTGGATAAGAGTAGTAATAGTAATGATGATGATGATAATGGTCAGCAGTTTGTTGAGAATCTACTGGGTACGCAGCTGGCATACAATATCTTTAATCTTCAAAACCCCACGTAAACATGGGCATGCCTGGCTTACTGGTGAGGAAACTAAAGCTTAGCGAGGATAAATAAACCTACCCAAGGTCACGTAACAAACTGGCAGAGTTCGGATTTGAACACAGGGCTCTTAAATCTATGATTTCCTTTGTATACCATACTCCTCTCCTGGCAGAAACAGAAGTCACTATTTATTTGGTCACAAAGACTTACTCATGCTTCAATTGCCAGACAAAGTGTTAGGAGCTGGGAACACAATGGTGAGTAAAAGATAAATATTGTCTCTGGAGCTTATAAATTTTATGGGAAAGAGAGTTAGTCAAATAATCACCCATATGAATACAAAATCTCAGCCTGACCTAGTTCCAGAACAGGAATGTGATAACTAAAGTGATAAATGAAGGATCAGTGAGTTATCCAGGTGAGAATAAATTGGAGGAGGAATAATTCAAGTACAGGGTACCATGTGTGCAAAGGCCCTGAGGCAGGAATGAGTCTGGCTTATAGGAATCAGGAGAAAAAAAAAGCCTGTATGACAGATGCATAATGACAAGGTCCAGGGAATGAGGCTGAGGTGAGCTCCAAGTATGGCAGCAGCCAGCCAGGTTGGTCCTAATAGACCAGATTGCCATTTTGGTCTTCAACCTAAACAAGAAGAGGTTTAAGCAGGCAGGTGACATGTTCTGATTTATCATTCTCCAGCTGCTGTGTGAAGGCAGATTGAGAGCAAGCTGACATCAGTATGGTGGTCATTCCAGTTGCGGTGGTGGAATGGAAGAGTGGACACATTGAGAGGTACTTAGAAGTACCTCTTAGAAGGAAGGATGTACAGACTTGGTGATGGACTAAATAAGACATTTGATATTCAGAAAGAGTTGAAGAGCTAGAAAACCTGTGTTCCCATGACTGGTGATGATGGACAAAGATTTCTGATCTTTTGATCCCTTAATCCTCTGCCTCCAGGCATCCCCCTGGTTTTGCTCAGGTGATTATTAGCTGAAACGAGGCATTCAGAGTAGCTCCCTGTGTGCTCCCTTCTTCACAGGCCCCAGAGACTGGGGCAGAGGAGAGGGTGGGCTTTGGTGAGTGTCTTGGTTTACAATTCATACCACCTCGTCAAGATGAACTTTGAATACACACGGGAGAGTAAACTGCTATAGCAAGCATGTCCCACAGCCCTGGCAGAGGCAATAGATGTTTTAAAAAGACAGACCCTTTTTCTTACTACAACTGACTCCCTGAAGGACACTGTCCACCCCCTCAAGCCAGCAGGAGTTGCAGCAGTATGTTGGAGGCCTCACCCTCTCCTTGCTGGCTGTGATCCCTTTGAAAATCCAAACACACCAAACACAGGAAGGACCCTAGCTTCGTGGTCTCCTTGTTCTCATTCTGATTCATGTGTATTTCACCATATCATGTGAATTGCTGTGAGTACATCAAAAAAATGTTCTTCCATCTATGACACATTCAGCATTTATAGATCTGATACTTGAATCATACACAGCAGGAAACATCATGATAAGTTATCTATTTTTACCAGGCCTGGTTGGCAAATACTGTTGGAAAGGAGGGTGCTTTTGCTAAAGATGTCACTCACGGCACAAAGGCAATGAAAATGTCCAGTGATTTATTCTAGGAAAGGGGCCAAAGTTGACAAATGTTTTGGCGCTGATAGTGACCAGGAAATGGGTGATCATTTACATCAACAAGTATGTAAATGGCAGGAGGTGGGAGCTGTGGGGGGATGACCTCTGGCCAGGAATACTGTGAAAAAAAAGCACAGCCTTCAAGATTGACCTAGGGAGTACAATAAATCACATTAATGTGGGCTTCACTAATTCAGAATTTCTGAATTTTGAAATCTCCACACTAATTCCTGGGATAAACAACATTCCAAAGCATTTATTTAACCTGCTAAAAAGAACAAACTATTTTTAATCATGTTAGCCATAACCATAGGCATTCAGCCAACCTAGTAGGGACAAGGTGATCTGTTCCCTGAGGCATCGATACAAGAACTACTGCTACTTTAAATTTTGTTGAAATTCCCTCTAGAACAGAACTGTCCAATGGAACTTCCTGGGATGGTGGAAATGTTCTATAACTCAAAGTTTTCCAATAGTGTAGCTACCAGTCAGTGTGCTTACTGAGTCCTTGAAATGTGCCTAGTGTGATGGATAAACTGACCCTTTAATTCTATTTAATTTTTATTCATTTAAAATCACTAGCTACATGTGGCTAGTGATTACTATATAGAATAGCACAGCTTTATAAGGTCCAATTGGCCAATGTGCGCATATGGATAGATCCAATTACAGACAGGTCAATATCTGCACATAAACTTTAACATAAACACTAAAGCAGACAACACTGTGTCTCCTCTTGGCAAAACTTCATTAATTGATTAGTTGTGACTATAGATTTAAGACTATTTTTCACTCAGAATTTACATATCACAGACATTTAAATACTAAGTGAACAAATAAATCTTTGAAAGGGCATTAAGAAAGAAGTCTACAATTATGGTGTTTTGTAATTAAGTTCTGCCTTTTATGTTAAATCTGACTGTGGAGGCTTAAATACAACTTCCAGAAAGTCTATTCAATGTTCATGTGGCCATGTGTAAGCACACTGTTTCACTCCATGGTAATGCAATATTTATCTCTGCAGACTAGGAGGTATTCAGCATGAAGGGGGATGACCAGGTGTGGAGAAGAGGACCCCGGAACCAAGTGTGGAGTAATCCATGAGAAACATATTTTCAGTGTCCTGGTCCTTAGACTTCAAACCTGGGTATGTCACTTTATTTCTCCTTTACACATAATAACAAGTAATGATATAGATTGACAACTCCATATGTGCCAAACACTGCTTTAAATGGTTTTTGGTATTAATTTGTTTGATCCTCATTGCATCCCATGATGTAGATACTAAATTTATTCCTACTTTATAGTTGAAGAAACAAGGCCTAATTGAGCTTTCAATGACCAACCAGAATGAGTAGTACCTACCCTGTAATACCAGAAGATTCTTTCCTTATGTATGTCTTACTGTGTGTGTAGGAAAAATGGAAGCTCCATGGACAGGATCCTCACCTGATAACCATTGCGTACATGCACTGAGGGAATACTTAGCCTACTGTGCAGCTGCATGCTTTCATACCCATTGGCAATAAGCCATTACTGCAGATATTATTATAAAAGAGCTCCCCCTGTGCTAAGAGCAGAGCTTAGAGAAGAGAACAGAGACTGAGGAGCAAGAAAGCAGAGGCAGAACCTGGAATGGAAGCAGCTCCTGGGGCAGAACTGGAGCTGAGGCAGAGACTGAGACGGGCTTGCTGCATGCAGAGGCAGATGGGATTCTAGCGCTTGACCTGCCACTGTGAGAATAAAGCTTGGTAGGAGCCCCTTTTTACCCACAACATTCCACTGTCATTTTTCAGTCTCACCAGATTCATAGTGAACTTGCCTAGGGCTGAAACCCTCAAGTGAGACAGTGTGCATCTCCTCCTCCTCTTTATCCTGCCACCTGACCCAGAAGTTCAAGTGATCAGCAAAACATTGGCAGAACACCCTACAGTTATTAGTAAATTAATGAGGAAATAAATAAATAAATAAAATGAGAGAGAGAAGACACCAAAAAATAATATTAGGAAAGAAAAAGAGAAGCAGTAGACTTTTTAAATTATTAGAGAACAGCATTAAGCCTATAAATTGGAACACTTAGACGATAGAAACTGTTTTCTACAAAAGTAGAAATTAACAAAGTTTTCCCAAGAAGAAATATGAGTCAAATAATGATTAAAATTTTTGATCAGCAAATAGTTCCCCACAAAAAAGCACCAAGCCCACATGGCTTTAAGAATTCTATCAGAGAATTGAAAAAGAAGAAAAGCTATTCAAAATTTTTTATGAGTGTATTTTCACTTCATTACCAAAACTCAAAGAAGACAGGCAAAGAAAGAAAAAAAATTATAGAACAAGCTCCTAATAAACCAGATGCAGAAATCCTAAGCAAAATATCAGAAAATTATAAAAGTTTATATATATATCTATACATACTCACATACATGTTTATGTGTCACATATAATGTACATAAAATAACATACATATATGAAATTCATTAAAAACAATATTATATCATGACCAAGAAGAGTTTATCCTAGAAATGTAAAGATAGTGAAACATTTGAAATTCTATTAATGTAACAACATATGAAAGTCATCTGGAAAAAAACTGAGTCAGATGCATACCTCAAACAATACACAGATGAATTTCATGAAAGAAAACATGAGAGAATTGTTTTGTAATCTTAGAGTATGGAAATCCATTCTAACTATGATTCAAAATTTAGAAACTATTAAAGACTGATTCTTTATCTACCTGCAATCAAATTTCTATGTGCAAAAATTAAGCACATTCAAAATGCAAATTTTACTTGTAATAAATATTGCAATCCATACCACAAAGGGTTAATCTTCCTAACACATAAAGAGCTCTTAGAAATCAAGAAGAAAGTAGGCAAACAACAGGGAAGTGTACAAATCTAAAGTGTACAGTTCAATGAACTTTGACTAATGTGTACAGCCAGGTAGCCATGATCAAGAACAAAATGTAGTACATCTCCATCTTGGCAGAATATTTCCTTGTGACACTTTCTAGTCAGTTGACCTACTCCGACCCGTAGACAATCACTATCCGGATTTTTATTATCAGATTTGTTACTTGTCTTTAGCACTCTTAAAAAATGGGAACACAAAGGTATTTACCATCACATCACTGCTTTTATTTAACATAGTACTATAAGTCCTTTGCAGTATAACATGATAAGGAAAGGAAATTAAAGGCATAAAGTTTGGAAAGGAAGAAATAAAATAAAAATTTCTCATAAACAATACGACTATCAAGAAAATCCAAGAGAATTTACACATAAATTATTCTAATGAATGAGAGAGCTTAGAACATTTGCTGGATATAAGATTAAAATATCCAAGTCCATAACAATTTTTTCTACCAGAAACAATGGAAATAATACTTTTTAAAAAGTTTCCATTCACAGTAGCAATAAAACCAAAAGATACCTAAGAAGTCTAACAAAATAATTTGGAAAGCAATTTGGCAAAATCCAGCAGAGTTGTAGATGTGCTTATATAAACTCAGCAAGAAAATGTCTAGATCAATACTGAGAACCCTCACACTTGTGTTAAAAGCAGTACGTAGGGGGATGCCTGTAGCAGCATTCATTCTCATAACATACAGAGAAACACAGAGACACAAAACAACATGAAAGTCCACAATGAAGAATGCATAAGTAAATGGAATAATTTGCAGTAGTTAAAAGGAATATTTTAAATGTCTATGTATCACTGTAAAGAAGCAATCCAAAACTTAAGAGTAAAAAAAAATGTTGCAAAAGAGTTCACACAGTATGATAAGAATTAAAAACATAAACTAATAGGGTGATACTGCTTGTGGATTTATTTAATGAATATCTGAAGACATAAACAGGAACACATCAATATCATGTTATTTACAGGAGGGAGGTAGAGGACTCTGAAGGGGAGGAGGATGTCTTCGATTGCCTGGAAAATTTCCTTCTTTTGAAATCTTGAGCAAAAGGGAAATCATAAAATAAATTAATTGATATGTAACACTGCACATAGAGTAGACATGTGGGTCTGCAGCAAGCCTCTGTTAACTCCTCTGTAAATTGGGACTAAATATCCCCTTCCTGGTCTCTCTCAATGTTGTTGTCAGGATATTTAATAAGCGGTGAAGTTCCATGCAGCTAACCTTATTATTATTGCTGATGTGTGGGATTGCTGCATCATACAACTCTTAAGGGTCACCATTCATACGGGAAGTATCAAGTCTCTACCATACATCAGCCCCTTGCTAAGAACCTGAAATGCTTTTAGCCCATGTATCCTCATAACAACCTGGTGATATAAGTATTGTGCTATTATCATCTTCATTTCACAAGTGGATGTAGGCATAGGAAGGCTAAATGAGGGACCCAGGTTTCCTGGGGAAGTGAATGGAAAAGACAAGGTTTGATTCAGGTCCATCTCATTCCAGAAGCTCTGCTTTGGATCTCTAGCTGGCTGTGTCCAGCTCAGGCGTGCCAGTGTTCACACAAAAATACCTCCCAATGCTCTAGCCTGTGTTATCAAGACTCCTACCTACCTCCTCTCTTCCTACCCACCCCCTAACTACCTTCATGGAAGGTGTGACTTTTTCTTGTTGCTAATGCAGAGAAGGATGAGGGCCTGGAATCCCATTAGAAGGTCTCAGATCCTCCAGAGAGCACCTCTTCCTGCTCCTTCACCCTGCTGCTCATTACTTCCAAGCTCAGGGGCTCAACAGCCTAGCCCTTTGTCTCAGAGCCAAATGGAGTTTGGAAGCAGTTGTTAATTACAGTGGTGTCCATGGACTGAGAGAAGTGCCTATCTGCTTTTCTTTCGGAGCAAATTTCTGCAGATTTCAAGATCACAATGGGAATGATTTCTAATTTATGCTTCTAATCCCTATGTGAATGGGAGGTTTGCCCTTTGCTGTCAGGCTCCTGGGGTGGGTGTGAGGCCTGCACATGGCCACCTTTGGTGCTCTCCTGGCTGTGCTTTTTCAGCTTCTCTGGATCTATCACCCAAACTTGGGGAGATTCATTTTTGTGAAGTTCATGTTTTATTCATGTATTCTTGCCCCCTTGCCACACACACAGCCTGTGGCATGTTTGCATTGGGCCACTTCCTCTGCCAGCCCTTAGTCCACCCAGCCTTCCCCAACATTTCATCAGGACCTGGACACCTGTGCCCTGACATATGTGGGTGGCATGGAGGAGCCCATAACACAACGTGAAGACGTTCCTCCTCCCATCCCAGGCTAAGATATGCTGATCCCCCAGAGCAAATATTTTTTGAAAAAAATAATTCTATGGGGAAGCTAAATCACCATTAATCTTATAGTTAGGGATGGAGAATTGAAACCTCTTGCAATTCACAAAGATGTGGAAAAACCATAGCCGTCTCCTGTTGTACTAACTTACTCCATCACTAAAAATGACTATTTTTGAATTGAAAATAACACATAAATATTATGTAAGAGAAGACAAAATTCTTCTGGGTTTAAAACAAACCAAAGACATTAAAAAAATGTCAAATTTGCAGCCTAGGCTGCTATCCAACAAAATCAGTGGGCATCCCGTCTGTGCCAGCGCCATGCAGAGCTCCTGGGCACAGCACTGAGGATGGCAGTGCCTTGCTATTTCTTCTGCAATGTGAAGTGTAGTGAGGAAAATGGACATGAAAGTATGGTTAAGTGTGTCGAGTATTACAAAAGCCAAGGAGCTGATCCTACAGCTGGTCCTACTCAGAGTAAGGGGAATGGTAACTTCAACTAGGATTTAGGGAAGGCGTTTGGAAGGAAGCAGCTTTTAAGCAGAGATCTGGGAAATGATGAAAGGGGAAATAAGACACATGAAATTTCACAAACAAGAGAGCATGCATGTTCTAGGAACTGACAGAGAGCAGGGGAGTAAGTGGTTAGGGTGAGGAAGTAGGACTTTTGAGGGGAAGTACCTGAGTAAGAAAGTAGGAGAAGCACTGACTTATTAGTGCATTACAACTGTAGCATAACTTCCCATAAAACAGGAATAGTCAAGTATTAGAGAAATGATTTGATAAATGGTCCCCTTTATGGGATAATCTGTATTTTAAAAGAGAATGCCAGGCCCAGAAAACCTGAGAGAACCAACTGGAAAACAATCTGAAACAATGAAAGGATTCAGAAGAGTTGCAAAATGGATAAAGCCAGTAGCTTTTCTGAAGCCATACTTGTTAGAAATTTGATAAAAGAAAATATTGCACTTAAAATAGTAACCAAAAGGAATCCTAGAGGTAAACATAACAAGTAATTTGCAGGGCCTTTATTAAAAACTCTAATAATCCACTGGCAGACCTAGAGATGGACTTAAGACATTGAAAGACAAACTACTGTCTTTGACAGAAAGATACCCATTCTTCCTAAATTATAAATTTAATGAAATCCCAATTATAACAGCAAATTTTTAACTTGAAAGGATATTAAAGTTTTTGTGAAACCAATTATTAAGCTTAATCAGAAAACTTCTTGGAAATAAAAAACAATAGGAAGAACTAATCCAGTCTGATAATAAAACTATTTTATAGCTACAATAATTAAAATGGCTTATTGTTAGGGAAAAATAGATAAATGAATAAGAATGAGGACTCCAAAAGTGAAAACAAATTCATATGGAAATTTAATATATGATATGGTAACACTTCAAAACCTCAAAGAAATATGAGTAGTCAATAAATGGTGTTGGAATAACAAGATGATTAGAAAAAAATAATAAAGCTGAATCTCTAACTCATTTATTACCCTAACATCAATTCCAGATGGATCAAAAAGATGCAACTATAAAAAAGAAACTATAAAAATTCTGGAAGAACAAATGACTGAGTTTATACACCAGGAATGGGGAAGGCTTTTCTAAGTAGGACTCAAAGCCCAAGAGCCATTAAGGAAAAGATTGGTAAGTTTGTATTCAAACTGGAAATTTTTTTGGTAAAAATATACCATAAACTAAGAGAAAAGACAAATGACAAATTGGGAAAATATTTATCTTGTGTAACAGGAAAAGGGCTAATTACTCTCATTTTTAAAAAGCTCACACAAATAAAATAGAGAAATGATGACCAATGCATATTAGTAGTCAATTACAAAATGTGAGATAGAGTCAGTGAATAAGATATGCTCAACATTACTCATAAGTAAAGACAGACATGCGAATTAAACAGCAACAAGAGACTTTTTAAAACTCAGATTGTGAGAAACTAAAGTGATGAGGCCCTATTCCGAGGCGAGCCCTGTTAGACACTGAGCCAAGGCAAAGGGTGATGAACTAGTTCATTTCTGGAAGGAAACTTGGCAAAATTCATCTCATTTTAAAGGTACTGCTCTAGACCGAATATTTGTGTCCTCCTAAAATTCATGTTAAATCCTAACCTCTAAGGCAATAGTATTAAGAGGTAGGGTCTTTAGGAGGTGATTTGATAACAAGGATAGGGTCCTCATGAATGGGATTGGTGCCCTCATAAGAAAGACCACAGAGAGCTCCCTCACTCCTTCTGCTATGGAGGACACAGATAAATAATGACCATCTATGAACAAGAAGGAGTTCTCAACAGACACTGAATCTGCTGACTCCTTGATCTTGGGCTTCCCAGCCTTCAAAACTGTGAGAAATAAGTTTCTGTTGTTGATAAGCTGCCTAGTCTATGTATTCTGTTATAGAGACTGAATGGACTGAGACAGATACATATCATTTACCTTGGCAATTACTCTATGAATTTATCTATATAAATATGCATGCAGATGTTGATCAAGATATAGGTACAAGAAGTATGTTTCTTATTGCTTAAAAACCTCTTGTTAGGAAGGGGAAATCACCAGATGCTTACTGAAATAGAACAAAGTGAAAGAAAATAAAGGAATATGTGCAGGTGTGTTTACTGTGACATTGTTTGCAATAGCAAATAAAGGAGATGAATCCCACAAATAGGGGTTACAAAATGTATGGGGCTCCTATATTTTGGATTCTTATGCATCTATTGAAAAGAATGAAGTAGTTTTGTGTGTACAAAGATAGGAAAAAAAGAGGTACAGGACTGTGTGTACAGCATCATCTTTTGTCAGTTTTATAGGAATAGATGACAGATGAAGATACGTTGATTGACAGACAGACATGCACACTGGTATAAAGAAATTTTCTGAAAGCAATCAAAAATGTTTTATCTTTGGCTACCTTTGGACAGAGGCACTGGCTTGAGGGATGCAGGCTTTTGCCTTTCACTTTATACTTTGCTCTACTACTGGAAGTTTTTAAATATATAGATTAACCACTCCATTTATTAGAATATGAACATGGATTACCTGGGCAATGGAATAATGGCCTTTTTTCTTCTTTAAATGTCCTTAGTTTTAAGAAAAAGTTGGGGGTGGGGAGTAATAAAGAAAAAGATACCAGGTAAAGTCTTGACCCAAAGGAATAAACTGAATGATGTCCACTCGACTGCTAGAGCCCCAGGAGGAGGTATCTCTAGATACAACATTTTACATATTTCCTCACTTGCCTCACATATTACTGGTCTTCTCAGACATAGACATCAGGGATCTTGCTTCAGCATCTATAGGGTTAAAATAAAAAAAGGGTTTCAGGACTTAAAAGAATGCCGTTATGATTTGTGCAAGCATTTCCTCTCTATAGGTAAAATTGAGCAAGATGACAAAAATAGATATCGGCACACCTCATGCATTTTCTTCCCCTATGCTAGCTGGCCAGACTAAGATGGCTCACATCCATCCTACCTTCTTACCCAGGGGTCTAAACACACAGGAGACTGCAGCTGTATTCCAGGACCCCAGGAACATGTCTTGTGATCTGGGCTGGGTCTTCTCCCTTGTCATCTGTTTTAGAGGCTCTTCCTGTCTTATGCCCTTCTCGGAAGGCAGTCTGTCCAGTCAATCCATACTGAGACTAGTTCTGTGTGTGTTGCCATGTGGGTTGCAAGAGGTGGAAAAACACAGCCCCCACACTCAAATAACTGCTATACAGAAAATAATTAAGGCATGTGGAAGTAGGTATCTAAAGAAAGAATTTCAGCAAGAGTCTGAGATGGAGCAGACATGGCTGGCTGACTGACCCAACCTCCAGCTAGCCTCCTCTTCATCTACACAACAAGGGGCAAAGAGATATAAACAGAAATCTTCAAGAAAGGAAAGGCTTGTAAAAAAGGACAGACCCAGTGAGTGTGTTCCTTTGGCCTTTTGCCCCATCCCCCTTCTTCTTAGGGATGTGGCTGAGGTGGTAGATGAAGTAGCCATCTTACAACTGTGGCAACACACATGAGGGTGAAGCCAACACGTTAGGGGGGCAGAGTGGAAGAAAGAACCGTGTCCCTGCTGACATTGTTGGGCCACTACATCAGCCCTGATTCCCCACCTCTGGATTTCTTGTTATGTGGGAAAAATAAGCTTCCCATTTGGTTAAGTTGCTACTAATTGGATGTTCTGTTATTTGCAGCCAAATCCAATATTAACTGATACATCTGGTCTGAAGAGGAAGGATACAGTGGTAAGTGCATTGGCCTTTGAACTGAAGAATTTGGCTTCAAATTCTATTACTGTGATTTGCTAGGAAATTATTCCTTAACTTTTCATGGTTTCTGTCTCCATAGGTATTATGTAGAGTTAATAAAACTACTTAGACAGAGGTTTGAGGACTCCATAAAAAGGGTAGGCAAAAGTAACTATATATATGAACTATATATATGAAATAGGTCCTAGCTCAATAAATATCTGAAAAAAAATTTCTCTTGGGAACATGGAGGGAAATGCAGGAAGTGAGACTTTCCTGGAATAGAAATAGAACAAGATTTGGTACAATGTAATCCAGGAGTAGATGTGGGTAAAATTGCAGTATTTCCAGAATCTCGCCTGGCCTTAGTGCATCTCTATATCAGTAGGTTTTTCCAAGGGGTGGAGAGAAGTAGTCTATCTCCATATCAATAGGTGATTACAAAGCGGGTAGAGAGAGAGTGGGCACTGGGACCAGAGAGGTTTGGTGGGTCCTTTTGCAGCTGAGTCACGAGGGACACAGGTGAGCAGAAGTAGACAACTGCTTGAAAGCAATTAATAGATTTCTCCCACTTTATTTCTCCCTTTGACTGATTTCAGCTTCAAAGGTTATTTGCCTTGGAACATATTTTCCCCTGGAGATAAAGTAGATAAGGGAAAACCTGAAGATATGTCAATAAGGAGGCAGAGCAGGCAAATCATCTTGCCTCTCGAAATGGACCTGGAATCCCCCCAAATAGAATTGATGAGGTCCAGGAGAATTCTTCCTCCCTCTCTTTCTTTCAAGGTTAAAATATTTCAAAACTATGTAGAGCGGACATAATTTGTTCTGACAAAGTAGGAAGATGAAGGAACCTGGCTTTTCTACCTTCTAAACTATTGAACCTATAAAGAATATTTCTGCATTTTTATTATTCCCTTCCATAGGGAACAAAGCTCCATGGTGTAGCCATTGTATGTAAAATAAAGAATCAGGATCCCTTTGTCTTACCCTGCCTGTGTTCTTGGATCTTCTAACCTCTTGGAGCTTCAATTTCCACATCTGTAAAATGGGAATGTGGAGCAAGGGGTGGAAAATAGGAGAGGAGTTGCTTAGATAAGTCCTTGAGTTCATTCTCTTTCAATTTATTGGTTTCTTGCAGTCCCCGGGGCACAGGAGGGAACACTCTATTTGACTTATTTATTCCATAAATATCTACTGAGCACTTACCCTGAACTAGGCACTGGTTTAACCACTGGAAATGCCACCATGAATGAAATAAACAGCATCCCATATCCTGAGGAGGGAGACAGACAAATAAATGTGCAAACAAATACAGAAATTGTGTAATATCAGAAAGTGACAGAAGCTGTGAAGAAAATACGTAGGAATGGAATAGTGCATTCTATTGAATGCTCTATTTGAAAGGAGTGAGGAAGCTACTTGAAAAGAGGTGAGTCATGGAAAGCCCTCTGAGGTATAAACTTGGGCTTGGCTGAAATAAAGAGACAGCCACAACCTGACTCTTTGACTGGTTGCCAGACTCACCCTCACTGCACATGCGTTTCCAAATGGCATGTTCCAAGTCTACGATGGCATCCTAATGGGACCAGACTTTGGGTCTTCATGGCTTACTGGAACCAGAACCATCGAAGTGGATGCAGGCATACCTTCTGGTGTCCCAGTGCAAGGATGTGGAGGGCTGTGCAAGCCAACCAGTAAGGCAGTCAGAAAGTACTGCACTTCTATTTTATCTACTTTTTTATTTAATCTCTTTTCATTTTTGGGGGTCATATTCTTCATAATGAATATGATACATTACTGGGATAATAGCAAACACTTAATAATGCTTGCTAATTATTTAGACATTGTTCAAGTGCTTACATATGTTAACTCATTTATTTACTTATTTATTGAAGTATAGTTGATAAAATATCATATTTTCAGGTGTACAACATTGAATATATGCACCACATATATTCTGCACATATATATATTACAAAATGTTCACCATAAGTGTAGTTACCATCTGCCACCATATGAAGTTATTAGATTACTGACTATATTCTCCATACTATAATTTCATCCCCATGACTTATTTATTTCATAACTGGAAGTTTGTCCCTCTTAATCTCCTTTACCTATTTTGCCTAAACCCTTACTCACTTCCACTCTGACAACCACAAGTTTATTTTCTGTATTTATGAAACTGTTTTTGGATTTTCATTTATTTGTTTATCTGTTCATTTGTTTTGGTTTTTAGACTACACATAAATGAAATCATATGTCATTTGTCTTTCTCCATCTGACTTATTTCAGTTAGCATAATACCCTCCAGGTCTATCCATGCAAATCATGAGATCTCAATCTTTTTTATGTGTGAGTAATATTTTGTTGTCTCTCTATAACATGTCTTCATTATCCATTCATCTATTGATGGGCATTTAGGATGCTTGTATATCTTGGCTATTGTAAATAATGCTGCAATAAACATAGGGTTTCATATATCTTTTTGAACTAGTGTTATTGCTTTCTTCAGGTAAATAAACAAAAGTGGAGTTACTGGATCATATGGTTTTCCTATTTTTAACTTTTTAAGGAATCTCCACACTGTTATCCATAGCGATTGCAAAATTTACATTCCCACCAACCATGCTCAATGGTTCCCTTTTATTCATCTCCTTTTTGACACTTGTTATTTCTTACATTTTTGATACTAGCCATTCTGACTGATGTAATATCTCATTGTAGTTTTGATTTGCATTTCCCTAATGATTAGTGATTAGTGATGTTGGGCATCTTTTCATGTGTCTGATGGACATCTATATGTCTTCTTTGGAAAAATGGCTATTCAGATCCTCTGTCCATTTTTAAATCAGATTATTTGGCTTTTGTTTTTGGTGTTGAGTTTCATGAATTCTTCATATATTTTGAATATCAACACTTTACTGGTATATTGTGAATATATTCTCTCATTCAGTAGGTTGCCTCTTCATTTTGTTGGTTTCCTTCACTATGCAGAAGCTTTTTCAAACCTTCTGATTAACTGTGGTTGTGCTGGAGGGAGCTGTAACTACACAGGGTGGTGTGTGTGTATCGGTGTGTGTGTATCCGTGTGTTGTGAAATCAACTCCCACCAATAGGCTCTCTAAAGCAGCCCTCCCACTGGAAAGTTCATCATATCCTTGGCCAGACCCAGAAAGATAGAACAGGGAATCATGTCCCTACCACAGCAAACATTTTTCTACCTGAGTATCTTCATTCTTAGGTATCCCTTAGATAATGGCAAGTAGAAGGTATCAGACACATTTTGCATTTTGTATGGAAGGCCATCTGGGGTGAGACAAGCAATTTCTTCTCCCTTTCTGATCTAATGAAATATCTACTGAGGAAAGCAGCTGAGACTATAATTTTTTGTTGATGTTTTTACTATTTCCTTACTAATTAGTTCAACAAGACAGTAAACATCAACTCTGATCCAGTTATTTATTGCTGAATAACAAACTACCCCAAATTAATGGCATTAAACATCCATTTTGTTATGTTCCCAGACACTTTGGAATTCAGACAGGGCACTATGGAAAGGCCTTTTTCTGCTCCACAATATCTGGAACATCAGGCAGGAAGACTGAATGGCTGAGAGTTGGAATCATCTCCAAGTGGAGGTTTCTTCATTCCCATGCTTAGTGGTGCCTAGGCTAAGCTTAATCAACTGACTGGTTGTGCTCAGCTGGAGCTGTTTACTGAAGGGTTTGCACACAGCCTGTCCATGTGACTTGCACTTTCATAAAACAGGATAATCTCAAGATAGTTGGATTTCTCACCTGGAAACTCAGACCTCCTCTTGGAATGTTCCAGAGATCAAGGCAGATGGCGGAACTTGTTTTGCAAACCAGCATTAGAAGTCACATAGGGTTATTTCCACCATACTCTTTGGCCAAAGAAGTCCCAAGCCCACCCAGAGTCAAGGAGAAGGGGCACAGTTACCACCTCTAGATACGAATAATGTCAAAGAATCTGCAGCTATGTTTTAAACATGCCACGAGCTCAAATTCCACCATTCAAATATAACTGCCACCAATATCTTGGTTTATTCGATCCCAGTTTTTAAAAACCTCCAAATACATGAAATAAAATTGGGAGAGAAAAATTAGTTTTGTTGAAATGTCCATACCACTAAAGGCAATCTACAAATTAAATGCAATCCCTATCAAAATTCCAATGGAATTTTTTCACAGAAATAGAATAAACAATCCTAAAATTTGTGTGTAATTACAAAAGACCCCAAATAGCCAAAGCAATTTTGAGAAAGAACAAAGTTGGAGGCACGATGCACCCAGATTTCAAACTACGTTATAAAACTATAGTGATCACAGATTTATGCCTATATAAATGTGCGTATGTGTGTATGTAAACACATTTATACCAAAATGGCACTGGTATAAAAACAAGCATATAGATCAATGGAACAGAATAAAGAGCCTAGAAATAAACCTACCCATATACAGTCAGTTAATTTATGGAAAAGGAGCCAAGAATATACAATGGAGAAAAAAGACAGTCTCTTCAATAAATGGTGCTGGAAATAAATGGAAAATTGGACAGCCACATGTAAAAGAATGAAAATGGAACACTATTTTACACCATAAAAAAAATTAACTAAAATGGATTAAAAACTTGAATATAAGACCTGAAACCATAAGACTCATAGCAGAAAACACTGGTGGTAAACTCTTTGACATCAGTCTTGGCAATGATTTTTTGGATCTGATTCCAAAAGCAAAGGCAACAAAATAAAAAACAAGTAGGATGATACCAAACTAAAAGCTTCTGCATAGCAAGGGAAGTCATCAACAAAAGGAAAAGGCAGCCTTTGAATAGGAGAAAAAATTTGCAAATCATACCTGATAAGAGGTTAATACAGGAAATGTCTAAAGAACTTGTGTACAATTCAATAACAACAAAAAACAATAAAAAATGGGCAGAAGTTCTGAATAGACATTTTGCCAAAGAAGACATACAGATGAACAACAGGTACTTAAAGAGGCGCTCAACATGAGGAAAATGTAAATCAAAACCACAATGAAATATCACCTCACACCTGTTAGAATGTTCATTATCAAAAAGACAAAAAATAACAAATGTTGGTGAGGATATGGGGAAAAGGGAACCCTCTTGCACTGTGGGGGAGAATATAAGCTGGTACAGCCACCATTGAAAACACAATAGATGTAAGTTAAATAAGCCAGACAGAGAAAGACAAAGACCGTATGATCTCACTTATATGTGGAATCTAGAAACAAATTCATAGATACAAAGAACAGATTAATGGTTGCAGAGACAGTGGTAGGGGGTAGGTGAAATGAATGAAAAGGGTAAAAAGGTATAAACTTCTAGTCATAAAATAAATAAGTCATGGGGATATAATGTACAGCATGGTGACTAATTAATGGTACTATATTGTATATTTGATGGTTGCTATGAGAGTTGATCTTAAAAGTACTCAACACAAGGAAAAAAAACTATTTAACTATGCAGTGACAATGTTAACTAGACTTACTGTGGTGAGCATTTAACAATATATGCAAATATCAAGTTACTAGGTTGTAAACTTGAAACTAATATAATGTTATCTGTCAATTATATCTCAATAAAAATAAAATTGGGAGAAAATTTTTACAATAATTTTGTATCCAAATCTTTTTGGCTTTTAACATAATATCCTGAGTGCTTCTCCACGTCATTAAAAATTCTTCAAAGATTTTTTTAAACATATAATGTTCTATAACAAGGTATTGTAGTTTACTTAGTGCTTTACTCATTGTTTGACATTTGACTTTATACCTAGCATGAACAGTTTCACGAACTTGAGGTACAAATATACTCAGGTCTAATATTTTCTTCATTGTTAAAACTGAAGTATAACTTACATACAGTACATTACAATTAATCTTAAGTGTACAGATTGATGAACTTTTACATGTCTATGCACTTGAAACAACCCAAATATAGATACAGAACACTTTTATCACCTGGTATTTCCCTTTAAGTCCTTTTCCATTTTCCCCACCCAAAGGTAATCACTATTGTGATTTATTGTCGTTGATTCATTTTGACTGCTGTCTAATTTTATATAAATAATCAAAGTGTATGCACTATTTTGCCTCCTACTTCTTTTGTTCACATAATTCTTTGATATTTATCCATGTTGTTGCATGTATCTATACATGCTTGCATCAATAGTTTGTTCTTTTCTTATTCCTGAAATATTCCATAATGTGAATATACCATATGAAATTTATTCATTGGCCTGAGAGACATTTGGTGGTTTCTGATTTGTGCTATGATGAGTAAAGGTGCTACAAATACCCTTGTATATGATTATTTGTGGATATGTTTACTTGTTCTTTTGGATATATATTTAGGACTGGAATTTCTGGGTCCTACAGTAGGTATATATTTATCTTTAGTGGTTGCTACTAAACTGCTTTATAAAGTATGTAAGGTAATTTACAGTCTCATAACAATGTATAAAAGTTCCAGTAGCTCCATATTCTCAAAAATACAGTATTTCCATTTTGTACAATCAAATGAGTATAACAAAAAATACTACTTTACTGTGGTTTTAATTTTCATTTCTCTGATGAATAATTCAGTTTAGTACTTTTCATATGCTTATTAGTCATTTGGCTATACTTTTCTGTGAATTGCTCATTGAAGTCTTTTACTAATTTTTATTTGTGAATTTTTTGTCTTTTTTGTGTTTATTTGTAGGCGTTCTTTATATATTCTGGATTCAAATTCTTGCCCTTTCGCTTTCCTGGAGTCCTTTGACAAACAGAACTACTTTAATTTTAATCAATTCCAATTTTAATGGATTAGTGCTTTTTGTGTCCTATTTAAAAAATCTTTATCTATCCCAAGATTATTAACATGGACACATATTACACATGTTTATACTCTAGAAAATTTCAGCTTTAGGTCTGTATCTAATTTGTATTAATTTTTAACATGCTGTGAATATTGATTAAGGTTCTTTTTTTATATACAGATATGCGTCCCAGTACCACTTACTGAAAAGGCTAACTCTTCTCCTTTTCCATGAATGAGGACCTTTTCCATAAGAAGGACATTTTCTAAATTAAAAGGATATATGCAAGTGGATCTACTTATGGTCTCTCTATTCTGTTTTTTAATTCATTTCTCTATGCTTGTGCTACTATCATAGTATCTTAATTACTATAATATTATAGCAATATTCTAGGAAACGAAGGAAGCTGGAGATTGAGTTCAGTAATGTGACCAATGATTTGTTCATTCATGCCTACATAATGAAACCCTGATAAAAAGTCTGGACACTGAGACTTGGGTGAGCTTCCCTGGTTGGCAATCATACATCCGTATTTTGGGTGGATGATGTGTTAAGGTCAAAGAAGCTTCATGTTTTGGAACCTTGCAGACCTCATCCCATGTGCTTCTTCATTGGACCGGTCCTGATTTGTATAATATATAATAAAACTGTAATAAAAAGTAAAGCACTCACCTGAGTGCCATGTGTCATTCTAGGAAATTATCAAACCTAGGAGGACAGTGGGTACCCTGAATTTGTAGACAGTTGATCAGAAATGCGGGTGACCTGGAAACCCTGCAATTTGTAGCAGGTGTCTGAAGGAAGGGGAGTTTTGTGGAGAACTGAACCCTTACTCTGTGAAGTCCACACTAACGGGCTAGTCAGCATTAGAACTGCATTGCAGGCACGTGAACATTAAGGATTGTTATGTCTTTTCAGAGAACTGGCCTCTTCATCATTATGCAAAGTCTTTCCTTAGGCCTTACAATTTTGGCTTTTTCTGAAATTAATATAGCTACTCCAGATTTCTTTTGACTAATGTTAGCATGTTCTATCTTTCTTTATTCCTTTACTTTTAACCTATCTTTGTGTGTTTCTTGTTGAAAACATATAGTTGGGTGTTGTTTTTCTGTTAAATCCTTTCTGAGAATCTCTGTGTTTTAATTGGTGTATTTACACCATTGACATTTAAATAGATTATTGATATAGCTGGATTAATATCTCCATATCTGTAACTGTTTCCTACTCATTGCCCTCTTCCCCCCACTCTTTTTCTGCCTTCTCTGGTTTTAATCGAGCATTTAATATGGTTACATTTTTTTCTCCTGTCTTAGCATATCAATTCTACTTCTTTATTTTTTAATTTTTTTTATTTTGGTATCATTAATCTACAATTACATGAAGAACATTATGTTTACTAGGCTCCCCCCTTCACCAAGTGCCCCCCACATACCCCTTCACAGTCACTGTCCATCTGAGTAGTAAAATGCCATAAAATCACTACTTGTCTTCTCTGTGTTGCACAGCCCTCCCCGTACCCCCCACGCACTATACATGCTAATCAATTCTACTTCTTTTTAACATTTTTTTAGTGGTTGCCCTTGAGTCCACAACATGAAGACCACTTTCAAATAGCACTACACTGCTTCACAGATAGTATAACATCATATTCCCAATTCCTTCCTCCTTTCTCTTTTAATATTGCTGTGATTCATTTTGCTCATCTATAAACTATAATTACTCAATACATTGTTGCTGTTACCATTTTGAACAAACTTTTATCTGTTAGGTCAATTGAAAATACAAAAAGTAAAGATTTTATTTTACCTTCACTTATTCCTTCTCCAATGCTCTTCTTTTATGTAGGTCTGAATTTCTGACATAATTTTTCTTCTCACTGAACAACTTGTTTTCACATTTCTAGCAAGGCAGGTCTACTGGCAACAGATTTCCTCAATTTACATTTGTCTGAGAAAGTCTGTTTTCCCTTTACTTTTAAAGGGCAATTTCACTGGATACAGAATCCTAGGTTAGTGGTTCTTTTATCTTTCCCAATATTTTAAATATTTCACCCCACTCTCTTCTTACTTGTATGGTTTCTGAAGAGAAGTCTGATGTAATTCTCATCCTTATTCCTCTGCTGTTTTATTCTTCTCTAGTTTCTTTCAAGATTTTCTCTTTGTCTCTGATTTTTGTAGTTTGAATATTATATGCTTAGGTGTAGCCTTTTTTATTAAGGTATCAAAGATATACAATCTTACGGAGGTTTCACATGAGCAACATTATGGTTATTACATTCACCTATATTATTAAGTCCCCCCCCACCCCATTGCAGTTACTGTTCATCAGCATAAGATGCTATAAAGTCACTACTTGTCTTCTCTGTGCTATACTACCTTGCCCATGCCACATTATGTGTGCTAATCATAATGCCACTTAATCTCCCTCTCTCCCCACCTGCCCTCCCCCATCCCTCCCTTTTGGTAACCACTAGTCCCTTCTTGGAGTCTGTGATTCTGCTGCTGTTTTGTTCCTTCAGTTTTGCTTTGTTGTTATACTCCACAAATGATTGAAATCATTTGGTACTTGTCTTTCTCTGCCTGGCTTATTTCATTGAGCATAATACCCTCTAGCTCCATCCATGTTGTTGCAAATGGTAGGATTTGTTTTCTTCTTATGGCTGAATAATATTCCATTGTGTATATGTACCACCTCTTCCTTATCCATTCATCTACTGATGGACACTTAGGTTGCTTCCATATCTTGGCTATTGTAAATAGTGCTGCAGTAAACATAGGGGTGCATCTGTCTTTTTGAATCTGGGATTTTGTTTTCTTTGGGTAAATTTCTAGAAATGGAATTTCTGGGTCAAATAGTATTTCTATTTTTAGATTTTTGAGGAACTTTCATACTGCTTTCTACAATGGTTGAACTACTTTACATTCCCACCAACAGTGTACGAGGGTGCCCCTTTCTCCACATCCTCGCCAGCATTTGTTGTTCCTCGTCTTTTGGAAGTTGGCCATCCTAACTGGTGTGGGCTGATATCTCATTGTGGTTTTAATGTGCATTCCCCTGATAATTAGTGATGTGGAGCATCTTTTCATGTGCCTGTTGGTCATCTGAATTTCTTCTTTGGAGAAGTGTCTGTGTAGATCCTCTGCTCATTTTTTAAGTGGGTTATTTGTTTTTTTGGGTGTTGAGGAATGTGAGTCCTTTATATATTTAGATGTTAACCCCTTATCGGATTTGTCATTTACAAATATATTCTCCCATAATGTAGGATGCCTTTTTGTTCTGCTGGTGGTGTCCTTTGCTGTACAGAAGCTTTTTAGTTAGATGTGGTCCCATTTGCTCATTTTTGCTTTTGTTTCCCTTGCCCGAGGATATGTGTTCAGGAAAAAGTTGCTCATGTCTATACTCAAGAGATTTTGCCTATGTTTTCTTCTAATAGTTTTATGGTTTCATGACTTACATTCGGGTCTTTGATCCATTTCAAGTTTACTTTTGTGTATAGAATTAGACAATAATCCAGTTTCATTCTCTTACATGTAGCTGTCCAGTTTTGCCAACACCAGTTATTGAAGAGGCAGTCAGTCATTTCACCATTATATATCCATGGCTCCTTTATTGTATATTAATTGACCTTATAGACCATATATGTGTGGCTTTATATCTGGTCTCTCTATTGTGTTCCACTAATCTATGGGTCTGTTCTTGTGCCAGTACCAACTTGTCTTGATTACTCTGGCTTTGTAGTAGAGCTTGAAATCGGGGAGCATAATCACCCCAACTTTATTCTTTCTTCTCAGGATTGCTTTGGCTGTTTGGGTCTTTTGTGGTTCCATATGAATTTTCAAACTATTTGTTCTAGTTTGTTGAAGAATGCTATTGGTATTTTAACGGGGATTGCTCTGAATCTGTAGATCGTTTTCAGCAGGATGGCCATTTGGACAATATTAATTCTTCCTCTTCCATGAGCATGGGATGTATTTCCATTTATTGACCTCTTCTTTAACTTCTCTCATGAGTGTTTTGTAGTTTTCAGGCTATAGGTCTTTCACTTCCTTGGTTAGGTTTATTTCTAAGTATTTTTTTTATGCAATTGTAAATGGAACAGTTTTCTTGATTTCTCTTTCTGCTAGTTCACTGTTAGTATGTTAGTATATAAGAATGCAACAGATTTCTGTTTATTAATTTTATATTCTGAAACTTTCCTGAATTGAGTTATTAGTTCTAATAGTTTTGGGTTAGATTCTTCAGGATTTTTTTATGTACAATATCATGTCATCTGCAAACAGTGACAGTTAAAACTTCTTCCTTACCAATCTGGATGCTTTTTATTTCTTTGTGTTGTCTGATTGCCGTGGCTAGGACCTCCAGTACTATGTTGAATAAAAGTGGGGAGAGTGGGCATTCTTGTCTTTTTTATGATCATAGAGGAAAAGCTTTCATCTTTTCACTGTTAAGTGTGATGTTGGCTGTGGGTTTCTCATATATGGCCTTAATTATGTTGAGGTACTTGCCCTCTACTCTCATTTTGTTGAGAGTTTTTATCATGAATGGATGTTGAATTTTGTCAAATGTTTTTTCAGCCTCTATGGAGATGATCATGTGGTTTTTGTCCTTTTTCTTGATGTGGTGTATGATGTTGATGGATTTTCGATTATTGTACCATCCTTGCATCCCTGGGATGAATCCCACTTGATCATGATGGATGATCTTTTTAATGTATTTTTAAATTCAGTTTGCTAATATTTTGTTGAGTATTTTTACATCTCTGTTCATCAGGGATATTGGTCTGTAATTTTTTTTGAGGGGGATGCCTTTGCCTGGTTTTTGTATTTGAGTGATGTTGGTATCATAGAATGAGTTTGGAAGTACTCCCTCCTCTTCTACTTTTTAGAAAACTTTAAGGAGGACGGGTATTAGGTCTTCTCTAAATATTTGTTAAAATTCAGTGGTGAAGCTTCATCTGGTCTAGGAGCTTTGTTCTTAGTTTTTTGATTACCAATTCAATTTCATTGCTGATAATTGGTCTGTTTAGATTTTCTGCTTCTTCCTGGGTCAGTCTTGGAAGGTTGTACTTTTCTAGAAAGTTGTCCATTTCTCCTAGGTTATCCAATTTATTAGCATATAATTTGTCATAGTGTTCTCTAATAATTCTTTGTATTTCTGTGGTATTTGTAGTGATTTTTCTTTTCTCATTTCTGATTCTGTTTATGTGTGTAGACTCTTTTTTTCCTGATAAGTCTGGCTAGGGATTTATCTATTTCATTTATTTTTTCAAGGAAATAGCTCCTGGTTTCTTCGATTCTAATATTTTATTCCTCTCAGTTTTTTTTCTCCTGTGATCTTTATTATGTCCCTCCTTCTACTAACTTTGGGCCTCATTTGTTCCTCTTTTTCTAGTTTCATTAATTGTGAGTTTAGACTGTTCATTTGGTATTGTCCTTCTTTCTTGAGGTAAACCTGTATTGCAATATACTTTCCTTTGAGTATGGCCTTCACTGCTTCTGACAGATTTTGGGGTGTTGAGTTATTGTTGTCATTTGTCTCCATATATTTGGTCTTTGATCCATTGATTATTTAGGAGCATGTCATTAAGCCTCCATGTGTTTGTGGGCTTTTTTGTTTACTTTGCATAATTTATTTCTAGTTTCATACCTTTTTGGTCTGAGAAGGTGGTTGGTGCAATTTCAATACTGAAATTTACTGAGGCTCTTTTTGTGGCCTAGTATGTAATCCTTTCTGGAACATGTTCCATCTGCACTTGAGAAGAATGTGTATCTTGCTGCTTTTGGGTGGAGTGTTCTGTAGATGTCTGTTAGGTCCATGTGTTCTAATATGCTGTTCAGTGCTTCTGTCTCCTTACTTAATTTCTGTCTGGTTGGTCTGTCCTTTAGAGTGAGTGGTATGTTGAATTCTCCTAAAATGACTTCATTGCATTCTATTTCCCCCTTTAATTCTGTTAGTTTTTGTTTCACATATGTAGGTGCTCCTATGTTGGGTGCATAGATATTCACAATGGTTGTCCTCTTGTTGGACTGACCCCTTTATCATTACATAATGTACTTTTCTCTTACTTTCTTGGTTTTGAAGTCTATTTTGTCTGATTCAAGTACCGCAACTCCTGCTTTTTTCTCCCTAATATTTGCATGAAATATCTTTTTCCATCCCTTCACTTTTAGTCTCTGTATGTATGTCTTTGGGTTTGAAGTGAGTCTCTTGTGCACAGCATATATATGGGTCTTGTTTTTTATCCATTCTGTAACTCTATGTCTTTGGATTGCCGCATTCAGTCCATTTTCATTTAGGGTGGTTCTCAATAGATATGTACTTATTGCAATTGCAGGCTTTAGATTGGTGGTTACCAGAGGTTCAAAGGCTGCTTCTTACTCTCTAACCAACTAACTTAACTCACTTATTAGTCTATTTCAAACACAATCTAAAGGGGTTTTTTTTCTCCCCTCTTTTTCTTCTTCCTCCACTCTTTATATGTTAGGTGTCATATTTTGTAGTCTTTGTGGATAGTTGATTAAATTTTGCATTTCGTTAGTAATTAATTGGTCTACTTCCTTTACTGTGGTTTATTTTTTCTGGTGACAGCTATTTAGCCTTAGGAGCACTCCCATCTATAGCAGTCCCTTTAAAATGCACTGAAGGGATGGTTTGTGGGAGGTAAATTCCATCAACTTTAGTTTATCTGGAAATTGTTTAATCCCTGCTTCAAATTTAAATGATAATCTTGCCAGGTAGAGTATTCTTGGTTTGAGGTCCTTCTGTTTCATTGTGTTCAATATATCATGCCACGCCCTTCTGGCCTGTAAAGTTTCTGGTGAGAAATCTGATTATAGCCTGATGGGACTCTTTGACTGCTTTTATTACTCTGTCCTTGTCCTTGACCTTTGCCATTTTAATTATTGTATGTCTTGGACGTTGTCTTCTTTGGGCCCCCTGTGTTCGGAGATCTTTGCACTTTCATGGCCTGAGAGACTATTTTGTTCCCCAGGTTGGAGCAGTTTTCAGCAATTATTTCCTCAAAGAGACTTTTTACCCCTTTTTCTCTCTCTTCTTCTTCTGGTACTGCTACAATGTGAATATTGTACCGTTTGGATTGATTGCACAGTTTTTCTTATTATTCTTTCATTCTTAGAGAGCCTTTTTTCTGTCTGTGCCTCAGCTTTTTGTATTCCTGTTCTCTAATTTCTATTTCATTTACTGTCTCCTCTACCTCATCTAATCTGCTTTTAAATCCCTCCATTGTATATTTCATTTCAGATACTGTATTTTTCAGTTTTTATCTCTTTCTTGAAGTCATCCCTGAGATCTTGAATATTTTTCTGTAGCTCCATGAGCATGTTTATGATTTTTATTTTGAAATCTTTATCAAGAAGATTGGTAATTTCAGTTTCACTTAGCCTTCTTTCTGGTACTTGAGGGATTCCGGTTTGCACAAGATTCTTTTGCCATTTCATATCTCTAATGATTACTACAGAATAATAACTTTGTGTAGGTGATGCCCTCTAGTGCTCAGAAGCTGTACTCTCTGGAGCTGCCCAGTACCTAGAGTGATGGCGGTGGTGCCAGCGCCTCCTGGGCAGAAAGAGTTCTTCCTGCTTCCTGGCTGCAGTGCCTGCATCCACTGACAGAGCCAGTGGGCTGAGCATGTAGGGAGAAGCCTCTGTGGTACTCCTGTGTAGCTGCCCTAGGTGGGGCCACCCTTCTGCTGGCCTGGTACAATGGCAGGGGCAGCAGGTTTGTAAATGGGTGCCGGCTGGGAGGAATGAGCAGCAGGCTGTGTATTGCAGTGGGGGGCCTCTGCATTGTGTTGCCAGCCAGGAGGATGAAGTGCCTGAAGCTTCTGAAATTTCCCAACCTGCTGGTCTGAGTGTGGCGTGACACTTTGTTCACTTTTATTTTCTCCTGATCAGCAAGTTCTGTGTAATCCTTGCTCCTTCAGCGCCCCTCTTGCTGCTGGGGCATCTCTCAGAGTGATCGCCCTTCCCTTGTCCTGTAGTGGCTGGCCGTGGGCACCTGTTCTCCACAAGTGGATGGAATCTCCACCTCTCTGAGTATTCTATCTTTGCTTTCCAACCCCTCTAATCTCCTGAGCATCATGTAATGGGGGTTTGTGCTCCCAGAACAGATCTCCAGAGGTGGGTGCTTAGCTGTCCTTGGCTTCTCCCTTCCCACTCTTTCTATTCCTCCCGTCTGTGAGCTGGGATGTGGGGATGGCTTAGTCCTGCTGGATCGTGGCTTTGAGGTGTAGCCATTTTTTTGTTTGTGTGTCCTGTTTGGTGTTCCCTGAGCTTTTTGGATTTGTGGTTTGGTGTCATTAATTTGGAAAATTCCAAGCCATTATTACTTCTAATAGTTCTTTGTCCTTTCCTCTCCTTTTCTAGTATCCCCATTACATGCCTGTTATACCTTTGCAAAATGTACATGGTTCTTAGATTCTGTTCCATATTTCTAATTTGTTTTCTCTTTGCATTTCAGTTTTTGAAGTCTTTATTGAATATTTTTAAGCTCACTGATTCTTTCCTTGGCTGTGTCCAAACTGCTCATCAAAGGAATTCTTCATTTATTTTACAGTTTTTGATTCCCACCATTTCTTTTTGCTTCTTAGAGCTTCAATATGTCTGCTTACATTGCCCATCTGTTCTTGCATGTTGTCCACTTTTTTACTAAAGCCCTTGGTGTATTAAAATCAGTTATTCTAATTCCAGTCTCTGCCATCTCTGTATCTATTTCTGATGCTTATTTTATCTCTGTGAGATTTTTTTGTTTTGTTTTATTAGATTGTGTTGTAAGTTTTTGTTGGTAGCCAGAGATGATGTATTGCGAAATAGGAAGTGAGTCAGATAGGCCTCTGGTGTGAATCTTGATGTTTATCTAAGAAGTGGTGTTTACTGTTTGCTGTAGTTGTGGTGTCAGAGACTAAAACTTCTTCTAGTGCCCTTGTTTTATCTCCTCTGTTGTTTTGGGTTTTCCTAGAAACTTCTTAAATAGGGTCTGAGGCCTGCAATTCTTTTAGATGTAATGTTCTATTATTATATAGGAGCTGGATTGATGTGGAAATAAAGTATGGGGGGAGGGGAAATTTTCTACACTCCTATAATTAGATTCAGTTTTTTAGTAAAACTGAAAAAAGAAAGTTGGGCATTTTCTCTTTTCCCCAAGTGGTTAGGCTTTGGTGAAATCTGTTGATTAGACACTTGTAAATTTGATTCCCTTGAGAATAGGCCTTGTTACGGGGAACAGAGTTCTGGGCATACTTCAAAAAGGTTACTTTCCTCTACCACTGCTGAAGGCATGAGGGAATTTTTCTCCAGTCTTCACAGTGAGAACCTGGCAGAACTCACAGAGATACAACTCATAAATGTGTGGGGATCTCCCTAAAACTGGGCCATCTCAAGATTTTTAATTCTTGTACTTAACATGCTGATCCTCCAGCAATTTGTCAATTATAGTTTAAAGTAATCCTATTGGCTTCCATGAAATGTTTCTGCTCCACATAAGCTGTGGTTCTACATGTCCACCTGTCTGTCTCTCCGGTTTCCAGGACAGCAGTTTCCCCTGTGACCCCAGTTCTCTGATGGATCTAGAGGGTTGTTGATTTTCAGCTGGTTCCGCTTTTTTCTTGTCATGAGGACAGGAGTGACAACTTCCAAGGTCTTTACATGTTGTCCCAGAAACCAGAAGTTCACCAGGTCTGTTTTTGAAACTTAAAAAGATGTTGAGCCAACATTATGTCCAATTAGCAGGATGTAATGTGTCTTTATATTGGAACCCCCTGGTTTATTGGCCTAGAATCCCAGCACTTAGTCTAATCAGTTGAGCTTTCAAATATCCCACAGGGAGGAACTGTAGAATATGACAAGTCCACTAACAGATTCCACTTTTATCCCTTGTTTCTATCACTGCAATGACTATTTTAGACTATGCCACCACTGAAAAGATATGGTTCTCCCAGATCAATGCATCTCTGCCTACTACTACCATAATGCTACTTGCAGTTGAGACTATAGTAGATTTTTTAAGGGGAATGACCCTATTGTCTCAGTGTCCACCCTTGTGTGTTCCACCCTTGGAATCCTGAGGATATAGCTGCCCCACTCACATTTTCATTCAGTGTCTCAAAGTGAGATAATTTTCATCCAGTGTCTCAAAGTGAGAAAATCCACAATACCCAAAGGGTAGACAATTTAACAGTGGCATCCACAAACACATATTCCACTATCTTCACGGTAAATTCCTTCTCACTTGAGCTTTCTTTCCTATAAGTAGGCCTTACTCAGGACCACCTCAGTTCATGTCATATTCAAAAGGAAAAAGTCTAGATTCATTTGATTTACCCACTTGCTATCTAGAGACTAGCTCTCTATTTCAAGAGGTATATAGAGAAGCAGCATAGTTAAGACACCTGTGGATCTTCAGAGGCCTATCCTGAGGCAGGAACCATGCAGCTTGCATTTCCATAGAGCTAGAAATGCCTGGGAATTTATATTCACCAACCCCCACCAAAAGTGGCCCTTTATTGATAGAGAAAACCTAGTTCTCTTGCCTCAGATCAGACAAATGTAATGTACAATTAAAACTCAAAGTTTCCTTTGTGGAATCAGGGTGAAGCTGCCTCATACCCTTGACTTACTCCTTTTTCTTGTCCTGCGTCCTCCAGGTCCTTACCTATCTCCTTTGGAAGCACTTTCCTATCAACCACCTCCTCATGGCTCTCCTCTGAGTGTGCTCCTGCGGAACTCAACTTGACACTATGCAAAGGGTTTAAGGAGGTGAATGCCTTCTGGTCTTACATTTTCATAACCAGAAGGGCTCCCTTCATCTACTCCAAAGTGATCTGCTTCCTCCAAGTGAAGTGGCCAATGCTATTTAAAGGCAGCTACTCATATATATTTTTTTTCCTGCTCAACCAGATTCTTTGCTTTTAGTTGTTTCCATTCTTTTTATATATTTTTCTTATGCCTAGCCATTAGAGTCCTGAAAAAGTCAGGGTCCACAATAATCAAATAATTCATTTGATTGACCACTGTATTCATGGAAGCTTGTTGAATATTCACTCTAAAATCAGTTAAGACATTATGACCCCTCTTTTTCCAGCCTTTCTTTTTCTCTCCCAGTGCCTTTATTCAGGAAAAAATACACCATTTTCCCAGTCTCAAAACCTGTTCATGAGAAATGAACCAGTCTGTGGCTGAAATGCACAATTGTTCCTTTTCTTCTCTAAGGAGTGGGGATGGATGAGTCAGGGTACTTAAAATATACTCTTTCTTTTCATAATGAAAAGCTCTGGATGTTATTCAAGATATTTCAGGGATCATAGGTATGAGAAGAAATTTGGAGTACAAGAGCCTTCGGAAATACCCACTGGCATCTGTTCCTGGTAAGTGAAAATCAGTTGTAGCAATTCCTTATTTATAGTTTATAGATTAATCAAGTGGAAAGGGGAGTAATGGATGGACCTCCCCCTGCCCCATATCTGCACCTCACCTGGGGCTGGTAAGAGCTCAGGATCAGGTAACTTTCCCTTCAGCTCAGCAACACCAATAGCCAGAGCAAATCTATATAATGTGACAGGCAAGACACTGGGTTCAGCAGAAGATAGCCGTCATTCAAATCCTGGCTTTGCACTCGCTAGCTGTGTGACCTTAAGAAAGTCACTTAACCTCTCTGTGGCTCTATTTCCATGGATGTAAAATGGAGATAATGATACTGATGTCCAAGAGCTGTTATAAAGCATATAAATCAAACATGTAAAATGGCCGGCACCAAGCAAACACCTGAGGAATATTAACTCCTCCACTCCCCCTATACAGCAAGGTTCAGTAAATCATGCTTATCTGACTCATCCTGCTTCCCTGGTTCAGAAACTGACCTCTGATTAACTCCCAAAATTAACACTCTAGAATATTAAAATGAGAAGGCACTTTTCTATCATCTTGTTCAACCCATCCATTTTGTAGATGATGAAACTGAGGCCTAGAGGGCTCAGCGGCTGTGTTCAAAAGCCTACTATTTCTCCTCTTGCTTTTTGCCAGACACCTCATTAATTATCACCTTTTTGAAGTGTGTGTTCAGGAATACAGGCTAATGATTACTGTTTGCATCTGCTGCATTACTTGTGAGGTGTTGCTACATGAGGCTAGTTCAGGTCTGTTGCAATGGTCTCCCAAAGGATTCCTCACAGCTCTCCAGAGGTGCCATCCTTCCTAAGAAAGCATTGTTCTCTCTGGACACCCTGGTGCCCCGGAAGCAGTGATGAAGCTGGAGGAGAGACTCTTACAGAGGCTGGAGCAGTTCAGTTGGCTTCCTGGCCTTTATTGGGTGGCTTTGCCAGGCAGCTGTGCTCTGGGGAGGCAGCCTGCCCCTTGTCCCAACCAGGATGTGTTGGAGATGCAGAGATCCAGGAACATCTTCAAGGCCAGATGCTTCGAGCTCCCTTGAGAGCTTCCCCGCCCGCAGGCTTGCCCTTTTCTGCAAAGTAGCCCCACCTCGAGCCACTGCTCAAGGGCCACTGGGAGCCTCCTTGAGGACTGAAATAATGAAAGCCCAATCAGAGCACAGTCAGAGGGTTGGCTGCTTCCACAAGAGTTGTTACAGTGTGGAATGCAGTAAGTCCCACCAGGGAGAGCAATAGAGATGTGATTGAAACACCCTCAGGGCCTTATCAAACCATAGCACCCCATGTGCACAGCAACCCTGTGATGCTGCCCTTGCCCCCCAGCTTCTGCGATAACCTTGGGAGGAGATGCCAAATTCTGCGTGTTGGCAGGGAGGTATGTAGACATATCAGAATCTGGGTGGGGGTGAGAGACAGAGGACAAGTATGGAAAAGCTCCCCAGACGATGCTGATGAGTGTCCCCATCCCCTATGGTTGCCAGATTTAGCAAATAAAAACACAGGATACGCAAATTTGACTTTCAGATAAATCATGAATACTTTTTAGCATAAGTATGTCCTATGTGATACTAGGGACATACTTGTACTAAAAACATGTGCTGTTAATCTGAAATTCAAATCTAACTGGGCATTATGCATTTTATCTGGCAACTCTCCCATCCTTTCCACCCTCAAACAGGAAAGTGACATTTTCAAATACCATTCTAAAAAAATATACATTCACTGTCAAAAATTTAGAAAATATGAGAAATAAAATTAAAACCAGTCAAAATTGAGTTGCTAACCAACTTAACATTTTGGTCTAGTCCATGTGTGTGTGTGAGATTTATTGTCAGTCATATATTTATAAAATTTGGATTATACCAAACATCCAAATATTCAGTTTTATATTATGCTTTTTGCTTATTACATATATGTATGTGTGTGCATATGCTTTATATATATGGTACATATAATGCTTTATCTCACATATCATTATATATATTTACTACTATATATTTTCCTATGTCTTCCAATATTCCTAATCAGCAGGTTTTAATGGCTGAAAAAAGCTCGCTTGAATTTCCAGCTCAGACTTGTAGGGGAGTGAGAGAAACAGATCTTTTCAGACCCTTCCACCTTTGCAGACAGCAATTAGCTATCCAATTCTGGATGTGGCAAGCCCCCTTGCACATGCCAGACCCACAGGAGGGAGTCCAGAAATACTAAGTGAACAGATAAATGAATGGATCCCTTTAGACTCTGGCAGCACCCAAACACAATACCCACGTTTCCACTGTGTAGGTTCCTGCTGAACAGAAGTGCAGCTTTTTAGACTTCAGTGAGGACTTGCTGACTCAGCATTCTGGCCTCTGATGTTGAACACAAGCAAAATTCTATTTTTCTTTAAAAATTTTACAAATAGTATCCACTTGGTGCCAGGCCCCACTGTAACAGGTTAAAGGAACAGGTTAAAGGAATTACCTTCATGTGAAATTATATTTGTGTGGGTGACAGTTGCAGGGAGACAGACAAGAAAAAGTAAATAAACAGAATAATTTCATATAGTGATGAACAAGAACTGAAACCATTATAGCCACACAGCTTACTGTTCATGCCAACACAATTAAACTATTTGACACTCAGTATTAACATGATTGCAATATTCCAGAAAATTCTAGCCCAAAAGGATAAAGTTGCAAACAATGTTTGTTTTAGGAGCTACCTGTAAATTTTACCCAAACTGAGTCTTTACTAGTCCTCATCAGGGTAACTGTCCCCTTCTCAGGACAGCCTCACTGGTCAGTATATTCTTCAAGGCCCCCGGCAAAGTCCTCACCTTATTGTGTTCACTGGTTCCTAAATCACTGTATCACAAACTTTGCACAATACCAATCAGGGCTCCACATTGAAAGACCCACCTTAAACTGAACCCTCAAAATATTATCACTATTCTACCCTTGACCTCCCCCTTCAAAGGAGCTTCTATGATTCCATCAAAGTAATGGTATCCCTTACTGAATTATCCCTTACTAAGCAATAAATCTGGCTTTGTGCAATCAGCAGGCAATTTCAGTAGTCTGTGGGAATGCGCACTCAACATGAGTGGTGTGAAGAGAAAGAAGCCAGGCCAGTCAGTCCATAGTGATGGAAGTGGGGCTGGAAGTGGTGGCACTTTCATCTGGATGAAAGCCTCTCTAAGGTGGTAACAGTTAAGCTGAGACCTGAAGGAGGAGAAGGATCTAGTCTCACCATATCCTGGGGGCAAAACCTCCCAGGTACTAGGAACAGTAAAAGAAGGAAGTTTGATAGTGGAGCAAGGAGAAGATGAGGGTAAATGGATGCCAGATGATGTACCTCATTAAGGCTGATGTAAAAAAACTGGATTTTATGCTAAGTGTGACTTTAAAAACTGGGTGGTTTGAGCAGGGAAGCTACACCCCATCTACCCATCTGGTCAGTAAACATTACCTGAGATCCTTCTTTTGCCTGGCATTTGTGGGTACAAACTGCTGGAGATTTAGCATTCTAGAGGAAACAGACACAAAGAGCCAGGACCAAGTACAGTAACTGGCATAGAATAGATGCTCAATAAATACCGGAATAGATGGTCTGTTTTTTTGGTATTTATACTCCATCCAATTCCAAAGGGTTTGAAATTGTGTATACGGCTATATATATTATTAAAACAAAAATAAATGGGCAAATCAGAAGAAGGGAATGTGAAGGCAGGGAAATAAGATAAAATCCTTCATGAGTAGTTTTGAATAGAGATGAATTACAAAGTTTTCTAACAGCCAGTGAAAAGAGAGCAAATGTCTGTTGCTAGATTCACAGAAACAAAATTGAGAATAACAAGAAGCCAGCACCTCAGGAAAAGTCTAGCTCTTTCTAATACTGAATCAAAGAAATTTTTTATGGTTTTCAGAGATTTCTGTGAGACAGTTTATCACAACATCCCTAAAACATTACAGCTGTGAGTTTCAAGTGGCAATTTCTTGAAATACCCACTGCGAGCATGATCCAGTTGTATCTGAGCATAATTTCATCAAGGTGGCCAAGCCACAGCCTGCAGTCCTGATCCACAGCTTGTTGGTGACTAGAGTGCAGAACAGTGGAGGGACCAAAATGGAGGTTGAGGAGCAGTGGAGAATCACGCTGACTGGCATCCATAGTGTTGGAGCCTGGTGGGGCCAGGTACTTGCATCTTGCACACCTTTGGAAAGGAGTAACTCAGAATGCAGGAGATACTCCCCCTTACACTCAGTGAGGAGCAACTTTATGCCCCACTCGAACAAAATAAGGGGGAGAGAGGTTTCCATAGAGGAGGGATTTGTGGAGGGTGGGGGGAATCTTCATGAAGTGCTATGGTAAACACCTCATATTTCAACTCTGTGAGGAAAGCATCTCCTGGCAGACAAGCTCACAAGATGCGTGCAGTGAGTGACGGGGTCATCCAGGGCCCACCTGTGGCTCCCATAGGGTCCTCCATTTCCTGGGCCTTAAAAAGGTGCTCCTGACTGATGGCTAACGTACGAGGTGACAGGTATGGAAATGGTTTCTTTTGACTGCATGTATGTGTCCCAATTTACAGCTAACTCTCCTGAAATTAGCAAGGGAAGATGCCTCTGCTGCTATTGTATTAAGTATAGACACCCAATGGCTTCTTCATGGAGAATACTTGGTTTGGAAAAGAACATCAGGGGGAATTCAAAAGAGAAAAAGCAATAACTCTTTTTAAAATGTTGTGATCTTTGAATGATTGCAAGCATGGTTTAAATTCACTGGATTTCTGTCCAAATATATGTGTGCAGACATAACCTGTGCTATGTTCTAATGGCATCAAGCACTCGAGAGGAGTGTCATCTTTTTCCAAGCACGCTCGCTGACTTATTGAACCCTGACACTGTAGATGGGATAAGGGAGGCTTGGCAAAAGTTAAGTGACTTCTCCAAAGCCATGCAAAGTGGCTCCTAAATCTCCAGTTTCCTAACTCCTTGATGAGAGCTCTTTATACGAGATGATGTTGCTAACCCTGTGCCTCAAACATCAGGAGCTCACCAGTAATTACTTATTTTCCCACATCTTATCTTCTTACTTTCCTACTAAAGGGACACTCCTAGGTTGAGGGCTGAGTGCAGCTGTTTCCATGGTCTTACCTGCTACATCCACTTTGCCCATATATATTTTTGCTTTTCCAAGAGTTCCAAGTGGAAATGCTCCAAACACGTGTGCTCATCAATTGTCTCAGAAATCAACAAAGGTTGTAGAAGGTTGTCAAACGTCAAAACTACAAGGTTAGCATTAGAATCCCCTCCTAGCCTTCTGACCCCGGCTTGTCACTGACTCTGAATCCTAGGTCTGTCACCATCTCTCTCTTTTCCATACAGCATTACCAACACCACAAGGGTTTTGTGAATGCTCACATCTGAACTGAAAGACTGGGAGAAATATCAAGGAACTGGGAGAAATATCAATGTGACAGACTCCACATTCTGGGGAGGAATATGAGCAAGACATCCATACCTTCTCAGACAGTAAGATCAAGAAAATAAATTCCTTGGATGACAAGAGGGAGTAGTGGAATTTATTAGCATGATTATGGTGCACGATTTGTACTGTTTTCATCTTATATTAGAAAGTCAACAACCACGCACTGTTTGAGGCACTCTCTATGTGGTCAAGCTCCTTTCATTAGCCATATAATTTAATAATTATTTCAGGCTTAGGAATACAGTCTGACTTCATATTATGCACATATTTGTTGTAGGTGCTATTGCAAGGGAGGGCAGAGGAGGTGATGGAGGGTGTGGAGAAGGCAAAGACACAGTGCCAACCAATGCTGAGCCTGAAGAGATTATTCTCTAAGCAAATGACTCCTGAAGGTCCACGTGTTAAGCGGAGACCTGGCTCATGGAGGGTTGCTTAGTGCTACAGACGACTGTGAAATAAATAAATTTATAGCCATTTTTTAAACAGCAGAAAAAGAATCACAAATATCTGTGGGGGACTCAAGGTAAAATAGGAAGGGGACATAAATGCAAACTGATCAGTGCTCCAAGCATAGGAAAAGAGACTAAGGTCCTTTCAAAGAATTTCAGCATCAAGGGTTGGAACAAAGAAGGTTTCCCTTCTAATAATCATAACATTCTATTAACGAGATTGAACCATTCCCTGACATTTGTCTATTTGCATACTCTGATCCTGAGTATCCTTCTAGCCAGCAATTCCCCAACTATGATTACCTCCAACATATGAGCTCATTTCTCTGCACTTACTCCCAAATGGTCGACATCGATTTGCAATGTTAATGAAGTAAGTACTCAGCTATCCTTGTTCATGAGCTATTACCCCGGTATTGATTGTAGCCTTAATTGACAATTACTTGAATGGGCTGGGCTGCACTGAGCTTTTATTAATTTTCCATTGTGATGCTCGTAACTAAATGTCATTGCAATTGTGTAACAATGTAAACTCCCCACTGTGGCTAACTGAACTGGAAAATTCCACTGGCCATTTCCCAAACCTGTTTATCCTGGAATATAAAGAATTTGGTATTGTTAACTTCGATATCAGGTTTCTAGGCCTTGATTCTGTGGGAAGAATTGTGACTGGTTGTAAAAATAAGTAGAGTTTGCTAAAGTGTTTTTCCTTCACTGTTATTGTAGAGGACATGTGGTGTCCAGAGACTTGATTCTCCCCCTCCCTGCCTGGAGGAACAGTGAACTCCATGCTACTGTAAAATTATATTCATTCTTCCATCTCCCTCTCTTTTCTTTTCTTTCTCTTTTTGAATTAGGGGTGGGGAAGAGGCAGTAAAGGAGATTATGTGGTTTTAGGAATTTTCATTTCCTTCAGCTGAACCCTGTAAATAGATTTTTTTTTTGTCATTCTCTCAAACAAACAAAATCTCTGATTTCAAGCCTTCTTAAAATAATAAACAAAATATATTAGAACCATCAAGACCCTGTTAGAAATGAAAGTCAGAGGTTCTTCTGGAGGAGCTGTTACAGAAAGGAAGGGCCTGCTCACCAGAATACATCTGGACACGTCTCCCAGGGACACATTTGTGTATCACTTTCCTCTCACAGCTAGACCTCAGGAATTGGAAACAACTCTGCCTTTGCATTTTAGAAAGCCTCACATTGGCCTCCCTTCATTGCCCTAATATGCCTTTGACTGTCTCTAAACATACTGGGATTGTGACTGTGCATTACAACCACATTCAGAAAATTGGAAAATGTGATCATAGGGTCTATTTTCTCTGGTCTATGGCTGGGATTGGCTGAGTCTGGAGCATATGGTGACAGTAGATGTAGGGGAGGAAAAACACTTCCTTCACCCTCTGAGGTTAAGTAACTGGGGCCTGTGAATTAAACTAATTAAATTAAACTAATAGGAGAAAACTCATACATATTTAATTTTAATTTTGTGTGCAAGGAGTCTTCACAGAAAAGAGGTGAATACCCAAAGAAGCATTTGGCTTAGAAATATATACCATATTAATAAAAGGCAATATATTGTGGAGAAGTGACAAGACAAAGAAAAGACGGGCTTGGGCTTCTAGGGGTGGTAAATTATGAGAAAGTGAATATATGAGGGAAACTAATAATAGACAAGGATTATTTAGTAAAGTTTGTTTATGCAGACCCCTCTCAGTGCGGTCTCTGACTCCAGTGATGAGGGCTGTTCTCCCTTCACCTCAAAATCATCCTTATACCAAAACAGCATATTTTAGGAAGGGGATATTCTGATCCCCTTCTAAGGTGATTCAGAAATGTGACTCATGATATCTGATTGAGCCAGACCAATGGATATAATTGATATAAAATTGACTAGAGCTGGAATTCACTTTGTTATGGGCTAATAAAATGGAGCCACACCTGTGCTTTTCTGGGAGAAAAACTGATACAGCAGAAAAGGAGGAGATTCAAAAGTTTACACAAAAAGGACCTGCTAATTCTTGGTCTTGCTGCTCCAGAAATGTAACCAATGAATATCCACATAAATTTCAGGAAAAATATTGATTGGCACTGAACAAATTCAAATTTTAATTAATCAGACATGTAGAGTTTTTGTCTGTTTTGTTTTGTTGACCAATACTCATTCATGAGTAGTCAATGATAAGAAAACCAGCTCCCATTAGACACGATGCCTTCAAAGAAAAAAATTAACAGAAATGAGATTACTTTGAGTACAATCATCTCTGACTTGTATGAAAGGCTATGCTGTGTGGTAGAAAATGCTCTTCACTAGGAATCAAAATTCTTAGGGCTTAATGTCTCTATATTTATTTATAAAATGAGGGGTTTGGCCCATATAACCTCTGAGGGACTTTCTATGCTTTTATACACCATGTTTTTAGTCTTATGATATTGAGTCACACAAAGGTAAATTAATGGAAAGCGTACCGTGCCGGGAGGCCAGAGTATTTGAATTTCCGCTTCCCCAGCCAATTGTGTGTCTGCAGACAAGTCATTTCTCCTTCCATGCCATGAGGTGCTACTGAGCCAGGTAACCTGGTTGGTCCCTTCCCCTCTTCAGGTTCTTCAATCCAACATGGTAAGTAAGGGCTCCTGTTATTACTTCTGTGTGTAGGCTTGCTGAAGCTACAGTACCCAGTGACTTAATTAAACACTAATCCAGGTGTTGCTGTGAAGCTTATTCTGCAGATGTGGTTAACATCGACAATCAGTTGACTTTGAGTAGAGGAGATTACCCTCAATAGTGTGGGCTAGCCTCGCCCAATCCACTGAAAGTTCTTACAAGCAAAAACTGAGGTTTCCTAAAGGAGAAAAATTCTGTTTCAGGACTGCAGCATTAACTCCTGCCTGAGTCTCAGCTTGCCAGACCGCCCTCTGGATTTCGGTCTTGCTAGCCCCCACAATCATATGAACCAATTTCTTAAAACCCCTCTCTCTCTCACACACACACGCCTTACTGGTTTTGTTTCTCTGGAGAACCCTAATACAGCTCTCCAGGTATGGTGGTAAATTCATGGCCACCAAAGGAAGATGCACTGTTTCTTCTGTCTGCTGTGGGAGAAGTAGGTATAGAAACATATAGAGTATGACTTATTTCAATGGCTATAGTTCAGCCCAGAAGTATTTTTTCCTTGGGCCAACACTATTTGTTTTGATTAGTTGACATCATTTAAAAATTAGGAGATATCACTTAAAGTATGAATTTCTCATTGTCCTAAAAAATTGGAGATCTAGCAACCTGTGGTCTGTATTCCTACAAGGAAATCAGCTTGAACTAAATCCTCAAACTAGGTTACTTGTCACCCTGGGGATACACAAAGGCTCTCCAAAAGGAGTATCAATTTCCAGACTCTGCACTTCTGTATGTTCTCATTTGTAAAGCAGATCTTCTTGGAACCTAGCCTTCTGAGCCTCACATTTGGCCTCTTTTTCTCAGCAACCCTTTATAATCATCCTTCTCCCACTTTGCAAAATGTGGCAGATATGGAAACACACTGCCCAGCTACCCCTTCAAGTTGCTGCCTGTAGTGGACTGAATGGTGACCCTAAAAGATGTGTCCATCTGGAGCCTCAGAATGTTACCTTATATGGAACAAAGCTCTGTGGATATAATTAAGGTAAGGATTTTGAGATGAGATCATCCCGATTACAGAGTATCCTTAATCCAATGGCAAGTGTCCTTCTAAGAGACTGAGAAATAGGAAACAGCCCCTAAGACCCAGAGGGGAAAGCCATGTGAAGACAGGCAGAGATGTGACTGGTGTCTCTGGGAGCCAGGAGCCAGCGGAAGCCAGGAGAGAGGTATAGAACAGACTGTCCCTCACAGCTTCCAGAAGCAATCAACCCTGTCAACACATTAATTTCGAACTTCTGGCCTCCAGAACTATGAGACAATACACTTCTGTTACTTTAAGCAGCCAAGTCTATGGTAACTGGTTACGGCAGCCCTGGAAAACTAACACTCAGCCCTCTGTGAGGAGCTACTTCAGGGTCTTCCTCCTGTGCAGAGGGCCACCCTAACTGAGGTCGCACGATGCCTGGGGCAGCCCCGCATCTGGGGACTGTGTGAGTGCGGGAATAAAGACCTGCCACCTCAGCCTGTCACCAAGACAACTCTAATGGGTGCCATTCACTTCAGAGCCATGTCTGGGTTGGCCAAGGCTTTGCCCATTTCTTCTCTGTCTACACTTGCTTTCCCCTTCCTTCTTTGATCCCTAATAAACATCTTGTTCCCCACATTCTGTTTTAGCATCTGCTTCCAGAAGACCCAACCTGCCATGCAAAAGAAGGGCTCACCTTTCCCACATCTCCAGTCTTACTAGGATGCATGGCCTTGGGGTGGTACCACTTTCTGGGTGACAACTTGAAATACTGATGCTGATGTTGCTGTAACAAAAATGTCCTTATTTCCATTTGCTAATCTTTTTAAACAAGGTTTGTCAGCCTTTATATCTATAAACACCAAGCACAGGAACAGATTTGGTGCTGACCTCCATCTCATTCTAGAATTAAGTAGTAATCAATCACACATTCATAGAAAAACTAATGGAAAAAAACAAAACCCCATCGATCTCACTTAGGTATGCACTTTAAATAAAATTTTAATTTTATGTTTAATAATTATTCATAAAAATTTACAAGTATATTTAGGATATTTTAATCAATTTTTCGGGAAGAAAAAAATTTTAACATCGTTTGGCCCTATGATCATAGGAAGTAAACTTTCAACTTGTATTTTTATTTATGTTGAAGGGAAGTATTAAAGTGTGATGAATAAAACTCTTTAAATCAAACATTATATTCGAATAATGTTTTGTGAGGGCAGGGAATCTAAAATATGAGTTCAAGGAGAAAAAGGAAATAAAATTTGTTTGCCAAATAAGAATTTGTGTATTTTTTCTATGGCAGATGGTGGTTATCAAATTGCTATGGGGTTTAAATTCTACTGGAGTGATGTAAATTTTTTATTTTAAAATGTCACCATTTTCAGTTCACCAGTAATTAGCTTTTTAAAAATAACTATTAAGCTAATGATTAAAAATTTTAGACATTAATGTAAAAATCTGATATGATAATGGGTGCAGGTTTCCCTAAAAAATTTTAGGAGGCTTATGAGCAAAATGACTACCACTGATTTGTATTTAGCATCTATAGGCATTTCAGTCTGTGACTCCTGCTTTAGTTAAACAACTGAATACCATTATGCTAAAGCCTGTGTTAATCCCCAAGTGCAGTTTCCAGGAGCATCATCTTCCCAGATCTCTGAGGCACCAACATACCTGCCAGGGAGGATGGGGCTGAAATAAAGATGGGGAAGCTTTTTCTAATTCCCACAAAAGGTAAGGGTTGCAGGAGGATGCTCTGAGGGGCAAGAGAGAGCCTGACATACAGATTCCGCAAAGGAACTGAAGAGAAGCTACTCCTTCCACACCCCCACCCCTCCTCTCAGTCCCTTCTCTAGGCAGATTCCATTCCTAGATGAGGAGACTGAGACAACTGAGGAGCATATGTTAATTTTTTATTGAGCACTTAATATATGCCAGGTGGAAAAATGAATTTCTTAATAGATGACATTAGAATTCCTCAGAGAAAGGGAATTGTCTTTTGAGAATCTCTTCAGAAGCCCTCTTAGGTACTGATTCTAGCAATCAACCAGAGAATACACAGGAAAGCAAGAAAATCTGGGAAAAAATTTATGACAAATAATAACAGCCAACGCCTTTATAAATTGCTTACTATGTGCCAGGCACTATTTTAAGTACTTTATATATATAAATTTATAAATCTTCACAATCACCGTTATTATCCTCATTTAAAAGATGGATAAAGTTGAGGAACAGAGATTAACCAACTTGTCTCCGTGTTAATGAGTGGTAGAATCACCTGGCTCCTGAGTCTGCGCGCCCATCTACTATGCTGTGACTATGCTCTTAGCCACTGTGCTACACTGTATCAGGACCTTTTAAAATAAAATGTTAGTAATTAAATCAAGATGGTGTCATTTCATCATAGAGTAAGGAAATAGATATCAGAAACAGAACCCATATATAGAAAATTAACATATGATAAGTAGGCATTTCAAATCAGTACCAAAAATGAAAATAAATTTCCACTTCACACCTAAACTAAATTATATTGCAGATGGATTCAATGTATAGAAACGTAAACATATAAAAAATTTTAAGTTTGAGGAGAAAATATTGGAATATTTTTATAATGTTGGCATTTCCTTCAGAGCACATGAAGCCCAGCAACTATATTAAAAAAAAAAAAAAAAACATTGGACCTTTAGCTGCATATATAGTAAAAACTTCTTTATGGAAAAAGACCATTATGATCTAAGTTGGAAAAAACAATATTCTGAGAAAATATTGCAAATATATGATAAAGAGACAGAAAATGATAATATATAAATCAACAAGGAAAAAAAATCCAAACTACCCATTAGGATAAGAAAGAAATAAAAATGTAAATTCACAGAAAAATAAATGCAAATGGCCAGTAAACATATAAATTGATGTATAATCACATGAAAAGCCAAAGATGTGCAAAATAAAAAGATATGGGGTATCATTTTTAAAGAAAAAAATAGAAAATATTAAAATGTTTGAAAATACAGGCAGATAAACTGTTGGCATATTGGTGGTAGTGTAAATGGCAGGCCTTTTGGAGAAGATATTGGCAGTAGCTATTTCTGTGTGTGCTTATGTGTGTGTGTTTTCATCCATTAATTTATTCATCCATTCATTCATTTATCTAAGAAAAACTCCCCTTAGTTTGCTTTTAAGCAGGCTTATAACTATGCTGAGTTTAGACTAGCCAAAGAATCAATCTTTACCCAGTTGCTAGGAAACTCTATCTTTGGAGCAGAAGTTAAGAATCAATTTCCTCATGCCTTAAAGAACATATATTTAAGTAAATGACTTCCTCAGAAATATTGATTCATTCCAAAAGCATTTAAATAATATGGAGAACAAGAGTATTATTATGTGGAAGCTTCATTTTGACAGTGAAGTAGACATGCACCTAATAAAAACATATTTACACATATAATCTACATCTTGTTCAGAGAGAAAATAGGCTTTAATGTAGTAATAGGACTATTTAAGGAATGAACTCTTATGTGCTGTTGTATAAATAATGATTTCTGAGCTCTACGAAGGTTTTTATGTCAAAACTGTCTTTGTGAACATTCATAAGAATTTGGTTTTGTGATTACATCAAAGGCTGAATTTATATTAGCAAATGAAGCTTTGTGAAGACGAGAAGACATTTTCTAATGGAAACATCATAATTAGAAGCACATTTTCTCGAAAGATGTGTTTTGAAAATGCTTGCATCTCTTCATGGCCTCCATGTCTGTCTAGCAAAGGACTCTCTTGGTCAGCAACTGGCTTCACAAGCATTCTCGGACATCAGCAAGCCCTGCTCCAGGCAGGGATGCCAGCCAGCCTGTGAAATGTTTCTGCAAGAACTTTTGGCTGCCTTAACTGCCTAAAGCAAATGTTTGTTTGCTGCAGGACGTGAATCAAATGCTTTTGTGTGAAAACACTTGCTAGAGAAACAAATGTTTGTTTTGGTAATCGACATTTGGACTGTTGGAACATTACCACTTAAGATATTGGTTTGAGAAATATACATTTGATTTGGGAAAGCACCAATTAGGATAAAGCATGTGACACAAATCTAGAACATAAGGAAATGAGGTTGAAATTGGGCACCAATTTTTCACTTCCCTGTGTCAGATCTGACTAGGAAAATGGTGCCTTGTTTGACATGTGGCTGTATTGTTACTGAGCAACATACAGCATAAAAGAAAAAAGTAATTTACTTCCTTCTAGAAGTTGTATGACTTATAAATTATCAAAGATAACAGCAAGAGTGTATTTATCTTGTATTAATATTTAAATGCCATTTTCCTATTCAATGTACCACATACCCCATATTAATCTTTTAGATTAGACTTAGTACAAATTGATGTTTCCTAAATGGAAGATTTCTCCTTACAGTTCACTTTTGATTATCCATGCTAACTGGCAGGAGGAAAGGTACAGAGACTCCAAAACAGCAGGTGAAACAGAAATAAGCTTTGGTTTCAGAGCATTAAATTTTGTAGTAGTAGAAAGAAACTAATTACATTTTAAGGGCTAGAAATGTTCAGAAGAGAGCTTGGGTGGCAAGATTGTTTTTATTTTAAATATGGTATATGCTATATCTGGTCACAGATAATCCATAAATAGTCAAATTATTGTTTTCAGAGGTCGAGGCTGAATACTAGAGCAAAAAATATGTAATTAAATGTTTTCCTTCTTGTGTATTTTAAAGAATATTTTTAGTTCTGATGAAAGCCAGGATTATATGTAAATGTATTTGATTTTTTTTTTACCACTATGCTTGACTTTTTTCTCTTTTGTGAAAGTAAACTGCAGGATCCAGGTTCATCTGAAAATTTATGAGCTGAAACCTATAATCAAATCACTATGCTTTTAATAGTAAAATAAAATTACAGCCCAAATTCTTTGCTGCTGGCCTGTGTCCTGTTTGATCTTTAGCTGAAAAAAAATCATATTTTGAAGTAGAAAAGAAAGCCATTATCAGGCTCTGTACAGCCAAATTGGATTATTCACTAGAATGTTGAGAAACACAAGTTTGTATCCTGAATCTACCCATTGCTGTTTCCATTTGTAAATTTCATTCTACTGTTGAAAAAGATAAGTGATATAATTCATGTATATTTGAAGAACTCTGAGCTCCCCAGAACTTAATAATTCAAAGTGTTACAGTAAATTCCCATTTATTCTGAATCCAAACTACCAGAAAGCTGAATTAATGAGAATTTTTTGTGCAATTTATAAAATGGTAATGCCCCAGGGACATTAAAAGATTCTAAATTCTTTTGAATAGTCATGGAAAGATTAAATTTTGTTCAGCATAGTTTTGTGGTAAAAATGTTTGATAGAGTTCTAATTCTTTGAAGATAGTAATTAATCCATGTGTACCCTATGGTAATTCTTCTTTTTAACTTTAATATGGAAAGTATCTTTGCATTTCCAGGAAACTTTGGCTTTGTATTTCTAGCCTAATCATGCCCTAAAATGTATAGCACAACATAAATTTTACAAAGTTTGATAATGATCACATATGTTATACTTTATTAGCTATGAATGATTTATGCAGCTTCAAGTAAGAGACATACTCAAGCTAGCTAAAAGAAAAGATACTAGACTCACTCATAGACCTAAGCCTGTGCTCAGGAATAAACTAGAACCAAGAACTGGAGGTCTGTAGGAAACCCTGGGAATTTGTTTTCTCTACCTCACATCACTACTTTTTTGTCTCTCTGCTTCATTTGCTTCTGAGTCTACAAATCAACATATGTCCTTATTTCTTCCACTAGGTGGGAAGTTGGGTCCTATATATAACTGACATCATGTATGATAGGATCAGGCATTGGAGAAACCAAAACTCCTAACCCCACTTCAATTTTAAGAGGACAATAAGAGGCCTGTGGAGTCAGGCATCTACTCAGTCTCTCCACCTCCCAGTCTGTCTACCCACGAACACACTGATGGGGAGGAGAGGAAGGCTCAGTCTTAGATAAATAATCAAACCTTAGGGACAGAGGAAGGGGCAGTTACCAGAGAGGTGGGCTCATTGTGAGCTGGAAGATCTACACCAACAGTTCTCAAACTTTTTAGTCTCAGAATTTTGTAAGAGTGCTAAAAATGATTGAGGACCCTAAAGAGTGTTTGTGTGCATCATAGTTATTAATATTTAGCATGTTAGAAATTGAAACTGAGTAATTTAATCATATTTAATTTTGTGGTATTTTATTTTGCATTTATTTTATGTTTTATGTTTATTTTACATTTGTTTATATTTTATATTATACATTTTATATTTTATGTTAATATTGATGAAATTTTTATTAAAGTAGCTATATTTTCCAAAATAAAAGGAAATTAGTGAGAGAAGTAGTACTGTTTTACATTTTCACAAATCTCTTTAATGTCTGGTTTAATAAGAAACAGACTGATTCTCAGATGTTTTTGCATTTAATCTGTTATGATATGTTATTTTGGCTGAAGCACATGTAGAAAACTTGTCTTACATAGATATGTATTTGGGAAAGGGAGGAGTATTTTAGTAGCTTTTCATATAATCATTGATATTGTTTTGATAATACTCTAAAACCTGACAAGAAATAGTTGCAATCTAGAATCTGAAATCATATCAATGAACACTTTATACTCTCTAACAAAATTATCCATTGGTTTATCTTGGGCTTTTACCCTGCATGATTTTATAACATCATGCAATGGTCATTTGGAAAATGTTGACAGTTGTGCAGATTTTCCAAATGTTGATGCATTTCATTATACAACATACAAAAAAAAAATCACATTTTCTAATCATTACCAATGTAATGTCATCAGAAAAGTTTTTAAATATTGGGAAGCAGTCACATTCATAGTAAGAGATACAAGTTCTTCAAAATCCTGATTTTTACTTTAAAGCTTAACTTTTAACATTGGCAACAAGTACTGTCAATTGTATGACTGTAGTGACAGGCTGACTTCATTCATTTTTGAGAAAATGTGTGCCAAATAATCAAGTCTAAACAACTATAATTTATCAGTTATTCTTTTAAGTAAAAATGTTCTATTAGAAAAAAAAAAAGGCTAGCTGAGTTCACAACTTAAGCAACCACATAAGTGCTTTCCCTGGAGACAGCCATCACGATCCGGTACACAGTGCTTTATCCATACTTCCTATTTCATCAGACAGTGTTAAAAACATATAATCAAGGGCCAGTATTTAACACAATTAATAATTTTTAACTGATCCATCAATGACACTGAACTTTTTCTTCCTCCACGTGGTGGTTAAGAAAATAATGACTACTAGTACAGCCTCATGTTCCTGTTAAGAAGCCAGCAGTTTTATCCATTATTGTATTTTTTGCCATCAGCACAAATGTTAACATAGTGAAGAAGGCAAATTATCTTTTTAGTGTTCTTATAAAAATACCTTTGCTTTTTCATATAGTTGAAAGGGTCTCAGAGATACCCCTACCACCAGCAATGCCAGGGATCTGTGGACTATTTTTAATCACTGTTATACACCAACCTGATAAAATACACTCATGTTAACTGAACTCATTGAGCAAGTACTTTTTTTTTTTTTTTGTATAATATTTTCTTGGCAATGAGAAAATGTATATCCATATTATATGGGAAAATGCCACATATAAAACAATTATAAGCAGGGGAATTTGCACAGAAGATGAGAGAGTAGGAGGATCCTAAGCTCACTTCCTCTCACAGACACACAGGCTACAAATATGTATAATGCAACTCACTCTGAAAATGGACTGAAGACTACCACAACAGCTGTTCCACAGCTGGAAATCAGTAAACTGCCCAACAAAAGTCCAGGATCATTTGCCTTCACAGGTGAATTCTATCAAACATTTAAAGAAGAGTTAGTACCTTTCCTTCTCAAATTATTTAAAAAAAAAGAACAGGAAGGAATGCTTCCAAATTCATTCTGTGAGACCAGATTACCCTGCTATCAAAACCAGACAAAGACACTACAAGAAAGGAAAATTACAGACCAGTATCCCAATGAACATAGATGCAAAAATTCTCAACAAAATCTCAGCAAACCAAATTCAACAATACGGTAAATGGATCATTCACCACAATCAACTAGAATTTATCTCAGGATTGTAAATCAATCAATATGATACATCATATGAACAAAATGAAGGATAAAAAACATGTGATCACCTCAATAGCTGCAAAAAAGGCATTTTGACAAAATTCAACATCAATATTACCAAATATTTATGGTAAAAACTCTCAACAAAATGCAGGTAGAAGAAACTACCTCAACATAATAAAGGACATATATGACAAGCCCACAGCTAACACCATACTCAATTGTAAAAAACCAAAAGCCTTTCCCTTAAGATCATAAACAAAACAAGTAAGTTGACTTTCACCATTTTTATTCAACATAGTACTGGAATTCTCCTAGCCACAGCAATCAGTTAAGAAAAAGAAATAAAAGGCATCCAAATTGATATGGACAATGTAAGATTGCCACTATTTGCAGATGGCGTGATACTATATATAGAAAACCCTAAAGACTCCACCAAAAAAGGATTAAAACTAATAAATGTGTTCAGTAAAGTCACAGGACACAAAATTAACAGGCAGAAATCAGTTGCATTTCTATACACCAATAATGAGCTATAGAAAGAGAAATTAAGAAAACAATCCCATTTATAATTCATAAAAAAAAAATACCTAAGAATAAATTTAACCAAGGAAGTAAAAGACCTGTGCTCTGAAAACTCTAAGACACTGGTAAAAGAAATTGGAGAAAACAGAAATAAGTGGAAAGATATGCCATGCTCATACATTGGAAGAATTAATATGAAAATGACCATCAGGCCCAAAGCAATCTACAGATTTAATGCAATCCTTATCAAAATACCAATGGCATTTTTCACAAAAGTAGAAATAGCTGTAAAATTTGTATGAAACCACAGAAGAACTTGAATAGCCAAAGCAATCTTAAGAGAGAGGAAAAAAGTTGGAAGTATCCTATTCTCTGATCTCAAACTATATTTCAAAGCTATAGTAATCAAAAAGACAGTATGGTACTGGCATAAAAACAGACATATAAATCAATGAACTAGAACAAAGAGACCAAAAAGAACCCCACACATTAATCTATGACAGGAGGTAAGAATATACAATGGGAAAAGACAGTCTTTTCAATAAATGGTGTTGGGAAACTGGACAACTACATGCAATAGAATGAGCCTGGACCACTATCTTACACCATATACAAAAATACATTCATTTAAGACTTGAATTTTAGACCTGAAACCATAAAAATCCTAGAAGACAATATAGGCAGTAAGCTCTTTAACACTGGTCCTAGCAATATTTTTTTGGACCAGTGTCCTCAGGAAAGGACAACAAAAGCTAAAATAAAGAAATGAGATCACAGCAAACTAAAGAACTCATGCACAGTGAAAAAAATCAACAAAAAGAGAAGGCAATCTACTGAATATAAGAAGATATTTGCAAAGCTTACATCTAATAAATGGTTAATATCCAAAATATATAAAGAACTCAAACAATTTAATATTAACAAAACTACCCCAATTAGAAACTGGCTAGAGGATATGAACAGACATTTTTTTCAAAGAGATCATACAGGCACATGAAAAGATGTGCAACATCACTAATCATTAAGGAAATGCAAATCAAAACCACAAGGAGATATCACCTCATACCTGTCTGATTGGCAATTATCAAAAAGACAAAAATTTAACAAGTGTTGGTGAGGATATGGAGAAAAAGGAACCACTGCACACAGTTGGGGAATGTAAATTAGTGTACCCACTATGGAAAACAGTATGGAGGGTCATCAAAAAATTAAAAATAGAAATACCGGATGATCCAGCAATTCTACTTCTGAGTATTTATCTGAATAAAATGAAAACATCTATTTGAAGAGATATATGTACCCCTATGCTCACTGTAGTGCTATTTACAATAGCCAAGGTGTGGAAGCAAATTAAGTGACCATCAATAGATGAACAGATAAAGAAGATGTGTACACATATACAATGAAACATTACTTAGCGAAAAAAAAGATGAAATCTTACCATGTATTACAACATGAATGGATCTTGGGTGTTATGTTAAGTGAAATAATTCAGATAGAGAGAGACAAATACCGTATTATTTCACTTATATGAATAATCTAAAAAACAAAAACAAACAAAACAGAAACAGAATCATATATACAGGAAGCAAACTGTTGGTTACCAGAATGCAGGGAGGTCAGGGTGTATAAAATAGGTAAAGGGCATTAAGAGGTACAAACTTCCAATTATAAAACAAGTAACTTGTGGATATAATGTACAACATATAGAAGATAGTCAATAATATTATAACAACATTGCATAGTGACAGATGGTAACTAGACTTATTGTGGGGATCATTTCATAATATATAAAAATATAGAATCACTATGATGTACACCCAAAGCTAAGAGGATATTGCATGCCAATTATACTTCAATAAAATAAAACTGATAAATTCAACTGCATCAATTTTAAAATCACTATTCAGAGAACAAACAGATGAGCCAGAGACTGGGAGAAAATACTTGCAAACCATGTATCTGCTAGACAACTTGTACCCATAATATGTAAGGAACTTTCAAAACATGATAATTAGAAAACAAACAATCCAATTTTTTAAAGAACAAGATACTTGAACAGACACAACACCAAAGAAGATATAATGATGGCAAATAAGCACATGTTCAACACCTTTAATCATTAGAAAAATTTAAATTGACTACCTATCTATTAAAATGAAAAAAATTAAAGAGACTGGCCACCACTGTATATGTACACTGGAATTGAACAATTAAGTAAATGCATGTGGATGGTGGGTTTCTCACCATTCAAGCAGAAGCTTACAAATAATCCAGAGGAGGTGGCTAAATTGACCATATGGTAACTATTTAGAGTTGGAGACATAAATTTTATCTCATGTTTAGCCTAGTATAAATACATGACTACAGAACAGAAATACTTATAGATAAGGACATGCATGTGTTTACATACATACATGCATTTTCTTTCAGCAGAGAAATTTAGATTCAAGGCTATTTCAGTAACCATGAGCAATTTGCTACCAGATCTTGGTTTCTAACATCATTCCCCAATAAAAAGAACCAGGGCTGAGAGAAATGGTTGATTCTGAGATTCAGGCAGGAAATACACAGATGGGCCTGGAGAATTTCATAGTACCAGAAAGTAAAGCAGTGCTCAAACAAAAACGCAGTGATGGAGGCCTGTCAGAGGAACACAGGGGCCAACGAAAAGAGCTTACCAGGCTGAGGTAGTCAGGTGAGGTCTGTCAGGTCTCACCAAGTTACTCCTTTTTACCTCCTTTCCATTCCGTGCTTTTTGGAAGAAAGTTACTATGTGCAGCCCTAGTTTATAGTCATGTTTGAGAGAGGAGTATTTATATAAATTAGATATAGATATATATGTAATCTATCTATCTAAATATGTAATGTGTATATAAATATATTGGAATTCTCCCTTCTTTTGTGATAGATTAACTGACCATATATGCATGGGGTTCTTTTTGGGCTCTCTATTCTATTCCATTGATTTATGTGTCTGTTTCTGGGCCAAATACCATACTGCTTTGATGATTATAGCTTTGTGGTATAATATATATAAAGATATATTTATTCAATCACTTTTTTGTATCAATATGTATTCAAAAATTGTTATTTTATACTTTGTGCTATGATCCAAAATTAATTTGTTTTGTTGCTCAAATGGCCCCAGACTTGGCTATTAAGAGCATTTACTTTCTGGTACAATATGATGTTCCAGGCTCATCTTGTGCTCTTGCTGTCCCCATCCCAGCAATAGAATCAGTCATTTCTACCAGGAGCTCTGGCTCCTTTTATTGGAGAATAGTATTTAGAAACCAAGATTTTGGCACTAGGTATACTTTGCTATAAGTATGACTTTATATCTAGGCCTTCCCACTGTATATGTGTGTATGTATATGTATGTATGTGTATATACATATATATATAAATAGAATGAATTCATAGTGATACTTCTAATTTCAATCCAACAATACAGGGTATATTCTACTCTTCCACTTTCCATACTTGTAACTCCCTTTCCCAACAGTTAGAAACCTGGCTCCCATTATCTTCAATATATTTACTTATTGCTTAAACCTAAAATGCACAGAAGATAGTTTCAGATTGTTAGTCTGACTATTGCAATGGAATACAGCAATACAGCACTTTATGAGTTCAACTCTATGACAGAGGCAGTAGAGCAAAGTCAAGCATAGATCTGGAGTCAGAGTTTGAATCTATCATTTCCAAAGTGTTTAGCTTTAGACAGGTTATGTCACTTAATCAAGTCTCAACTTCCTCATCTATACAGTGGAAATAATGATGGTATCTACCTCACTGGGTTGTTGTAAGGACTGTATGGGCCATTGTATGCTGTCTATAGTAAGTGTTCAATAAGTGGGAGTTACATGCTGTTTTAGATATATTTAAGGAACTCTCTTTAATATACTATGTAGAACGAAAAATGCAAGGAACAAAATAGAATGAGTCTTATGGCCCTGCTTGTACCTAGACATTTTCTAGATCACTACCAGAAAAACTGTTAGAAATAAAAACAGCTCACTTTTTATCATACCGCTTTCTGTTAAACATTTTACCATGTATCTTTGTGACTTTTATACTTAGAAAACAAACTTCATCTTAAGAGATTTTTAGTTTATTAAAATATTGATCTAATATGTCAGATAAGAAGTTTGAAGACAATGTCTGTGAAACTGATTTTCTGGAGACGCAGGCTGAACATGTTGTGTGAGCTGGCCAGCCAGGGAAGTCGGCCCTGAAGGCAGTGTCATGGCCACTAATTTCCCTTCTCACTGCTTTAGTTAAGGTCCACATCACAGTCTTCCAAACATTAGAAATACGGCTCCACTAGTTATGCTCTTTATTGTGTTCTCTTTCATTTATTTGTTCACTCAACAGATGTTTACTGAGCTTCTATCTTGTTCCAAGCACTACTGTAGGCATTGAAGATACAGCAGTCAAAAAGCCAATAAAAATCTGTTTTCATGGAGCTTACATTCTAGTAGGGGAATGTTTTGCATATTTATTGCTGCTTAATAAACTACCCCAAAATATAACATATTCAAATAACAATTTTTTATTTCCTCACAATTCTGAGTCACAAATTTAGACAGCTCTGTTCTATATAGTTTCAACTGGGTCATTCACTAGACTCCATTAAGCTGATGGCTATGATGGGCTAGCAAGTTCAAGAAGGCTTTACTCACATGTCTGGGGCCTTGGTACTCATTCACATGTGGCCTTTTTCCACTTGGCTATTTTGGGGTTTCTTACAGGCTGGTGGTCTCAGAGTTGGCTACTGGCTCCCAAGAGGAAACATTCCACACATCGAAGGCAGAAGCCCAAATTAATGAGGGGAAACAGACTCCATTTCCTGATAGAGGAGTGGCAATGTTACATTAGAAAAAAGCATGTGGGATGGAAGCTAATGTGTTATCTTTAGAAACAATCTATCTCAGAGAGATAGATAAATAAAAAGACAAGTAAAAATGAATTTTAAGGAGAAAACTAAAACTTGTTTAAGTATGAGTTTGGGAATAGAGTTGCAATTGTAAATAGGGTGGCTAGAGAAGAACTCATTGAGAAAGTTACATTTGAATTAAGACTTGAAGTGAGGATAACTGGGGCAAGAACATTCCAAACACAGCCAGAGCAAAGGCCCTGAGGCAGGAACCTGTCTTCCACATTCAAGACAGCAAAAAGACTAGTACGTCAGACACAAAGAGAGTGAGGGGTCTCAAAAATAGTGTGAGATAAAGTGAGAGAGATAAGGGGTCAACAGATCATGTAGAGTCCTTACGTCACTGTAAGAACTTTGGCTTTTACTCTGAATTAAGTGGGGAGCCTTTGAATGTGTTTTTGAGTGTGGAAGAGATTCCATCTGACTTGTGTTTTCACAGGATCCCTCTGTCCGCTATACTGAGCACAGATAGTCGGAAGCTAAACAGAAGTAGGGAGATCAGTTAAAGACTATCGCAATAATTCAGGCAAGAGATGATGGTGGCTTGAATTAGGGTGGAAGCAAGGGAGATGCTGATAAGTGTTTGGACTCTGGATATACTTTGAATATATATCCACCAAGATTTGCTAATGAATTGGACATACAGTGGGGAAGAAAGAAGCCAGAAATGATTTTAAAGTTTTTCACTTGAGCAACTGGAAGGATGGAGCTGGTATTTACCAGATGAAGAAAGCCAAGATCAGGATTGGGAGAGAACAGTTCATGCTAAGTTTGGAATGACTGTGTTAGACTTCCAAGTGCAGCCATTTAATAAGAAGTGGAGCACATAATTGCATGTGTATGTGTGTATACATATATCCAAGCACACACTTTTAAATACAGAAAAATTTTGGAAATACACATGAAAATTCTTAACAGTGGTTACATTTGGGTAATGGAAATCTTTGAAGGTGGCACTGGGATGTGAGAGGAGGGAGTAGGACATATCTATTGTTTTAATATACTTCTGTTCCATGTATTTCATATATATATATACACACACACACACACACACAGACATATACACACATAAATATGTATTACGTTATACCTATATATACTTATATATAGGTATAATGTATTACCATGTCCTATATTACTTTTAGGACTAAAAAATTAAATAAAATTTGTGTGGTTGATAAAATGAATCAAGTCACCGCCCACATGGGACCAGAGTATTGACAATGTTGTTTCAAACTGTGATACTGATTTCTATGACTGGGAAGTAACTGCTAATTCTTACCCTCACTTCCTCTGTAGGTTTCTGTGAAATTTGGTGTGTAAACAGCTTTTCTAATTCATCTGCCTCATCTTGAAAACAGTACCAAGAGTTCTCAGTTCTTACCTACCTCACAGGAAATTTGAGGTTGGATGAGATAAGATGTTCAAATACTTTGAGTTCCCACAAAGACAGGTGCTCATGTAGGCAGGATATTATGAGTCTTGGAATATTAAAAGACATAGTAAAAAGAAGCTACTTCTGTCTTTTGATCACATAGGCATTTTGATATTCTTGAACTATTACTCTTCACTTAGTCTGCTGTAGAATTGAGTGTTTCTCCCCAAACAGTACTCATTTTACCACTTCTGTTCATGCCTTCTGTCAAATAAGATTTCCTCAGCCTTTGATTTTTATCAAGATTTACTTGACTTTATTCTTCAAAGCATTTAATTCAAAGTTCAGTCAATCAGTGGGTGGATTAGTTAAGTAACTGAAATACCAGTGTTGAATGCCATAATAGTTTGCTGTATTCTTTCTCTTCACAGGAGATATACTTACCAAAGTCATATACTAATGAACAATGAAGTGTCTGTCTAAATAGCAGACATTTTTATGGTAAATGCTGAATGGAAAATAATAAACAACAACAGCTCTATAAAACTTCATAAAATGACTCTTGAGTATTCTTCTAAGGCCATTATTATTTGCAGGTACTCTATTAGGTCCTAAGAAAGAAGAAAGCTCATGTCTTTTCCCTCATGAAGCTTGTATTTTGCCAGAGAAATGCCACATTGTATTTGAAAATGTGCATAACTGTTCTAATGAATTATTGAGATGCTATGTGACAAGGAATTTGGAGGTTACTGGCAGTGTCTATATCAGGACGTTATGTAATTGATTACTATTACTTTGAAAAAAATCACCTTCAGTCCCACGGGGTGAAGAGACAACCATAAAGTCACTACCAACCAGAATCACAAAGGGCAGTCAGTGGAAAAGGTTGCAAGTTTCAGGAAAGAAAAGCCCTCTCGGTATTTAAGAAGGCCTTTCTTAGAACTAGATCTTATGAGAAGTCAGCCTGAACGTTCTAAAAACAGCCTAAATTAAAAAAAAAAACACCCACCCAAATAAAAATTATGTCAAGTGGGTTGATTCACCCATCAATATTATGGGTTGCAGGGAGTGGCTTCTGCCTCTGGAAGGAGGTTGAGGTAGATTGCCTTTGAGGTTCCTTCCTAACCTAAGGAACTTAAAATAAGTACAGCAATGTGCAGTTATATTTTCTCTAGAGAAAGATTTCTCAACAACCAAATACACCCAAGATGCTAATATTCTGTTTGTATTTCATAATTATTTAACAATGATCTCAAACCAGAGATGAGTAAAGAAAACAAACAAGCCTTGCTAATTACTGAAGAGAGAATAAAAGTATAGCTTTTGCCAGACATCCTTCTGCCTGAAGCTCATTAGGAATCTTACCATTCACTGGCCAAATGCCTGTCAGACTGAATAGGCAAACCACTGATTGGTCAATGGTCAGCGTAGAGCCCCCACCCCATCACCATCCCCAACTCCTTGCTAAAATCTTTCTTATTGCTTTGGCCTCCCTGTTCTAATTAATTTGCCACCCACATTTCTGATTTCAGAACCAACTTCAAATGACTTCGGTTTTGTTTTATGATAATTTAACTTGTCACTCCTCACTTTTATCATAAATAAAACCTTCACATTTTTTATTCCAGCATCTCTAAGTTGACTGGCACTTAGGCACAGTCCTAAGCTAATAAGCACTTGATTGCATCAGTTCCTCAGGCTCTGATTAAAAAAATGCTTCTGGCGAAGGCATTGTCTCACTTTCAAATTGTGGTAAGACATCAAAGGACTCTGGAGCTCTCGGTTTAGTTCCTTTAGGAAGAGCTCAGGTTAACCTAACATCAGAATTCATGGTAATTACATGCGACCACTGCTTTCTCATCTTGTAGCCACCCTAAACTGAAGTGTCTCCTAAATAGAACCTCAGATGTTTCTGGTACTCACAATAACTTCGGGGGTTGGACAATAATAATTGCCTTAGTAGCTAACATTTATCGGACACTTACTTTTTTCTTGGAACTTTACAGATACCTTATGTACAGTTTCTCATTGAATTCCTGCAATAACCTCTGAAGGTGGCCCTATTTTTATCATTTACAGGGTCTGGGACTTAACAGAGTTAGACTGGCCTCAGGCCAGTCAGTGAAGGTAGCACTGCTGGGACCCAGTCCAGGTGGTGCTTTCAGCACTGCCACAGATGGAGGCTAAGATGAGACTAACCCTGGGAGGGAACTGGCCCGTCACCTTTGCCTTTCTCTGCTCCGTGCCAGACGCCCCTCCTAGGGGATCTCACTCTCACCTATTCTTTTTTTTAATCTTTCCTTTAGTTTTTTATTTCTTTTATTGACATATAGTTGATACAAAATATTATATTGGTTTCAGGTGTACAACATATTGATTTAACAGTTACCTGCATTATTAAGTGCTCACTCCAGGAAGTGTAGTTACTATCTGTCAACTGCATTAGCAATTTTTTGGATACAGTCTCTCCAGGCAAGGGAAACAAATGCAAAAATAAACAAGTGGGGCTATATCAAAATAAAAGGCTTCTAGCCAGCAAAGAACACCATCAACAAAATGAAAAGGCAATCTACTGTACCGGAGAATATATTTGCAAATGATATCTGATAAGAGGCTAATATCCAAAATACATAAAGAACTCATACAACTCCACACCAAAAAAACAAACAATCCAATTAAAAAATGTACAGAGGATCTGAATAGACATTTTACCAAAGATGACATACAGATGGCCAACAGGCACATGAAAAGATGCTCAGCATCACTAATCGTCAGGGAATGCAAATCAAAACCCCAATGAGATATCACCTCACACCAGTCAGAGTGGCCACCATCCAAATGACAAGAAGTAACAAGTGTTGGAGAGGATGTGGGGAAAGGAAGCCCTCATCTATTCTTAACATATAACTGTGTATTTTGTACTTGCTTTACACTAGGGAAATAATCTATAATTTAGCTAAAGTTTCTGCTTAATGCATTTCGCATAATGGGAAGTTCCAAAAAAAGTTCCTTTCTACATATTTATGTAAAGTTTTGGTAAAGAAGGATGAGTTAAGTGAGAAACAGGAAACAATTACTAGAAACAGGATTGGTGAGAGAACCTTCTCTTGGTTTGAAGGAGACAAATACAGAGACCATGCACCACGGAGGAAGACAGAGAACAGTGAATACCTTGGCATTATTCTGTTACTTAACTGGAATGGGTGCTGGCACAACAGGGAATGTGGCTATTAGCCATGTGAGAGGAGATGTATGGAGATATGTTCACTTCTTGATTCATGGTCTCAGGAATCAGCTGAGGGTTAATTAGTGGGGAATTAAGGCTTTGGGAGACTCTAGGCACCGAAGAGTTCCTCCCACCCTATATAATTGGAAAAGAATACAATACCAACCCATAAAATATAAATCTTACACGTGTTCTGGAATTAACATTTTTTTCTTATTGAAAAATCAGGGTTTTCTCTTTCTAATGTGTGTTTTATTGGATTGAGCTTTGCTTAGTTTTGTCAACTAAGTTATCGAGTACTGAGCAGTCAAAATACAAGGTTCTAAAAGGCCAATTAATTGTGAAAAGGAAAAACAGTAGTTAGTCTAAAATTCTCCAAATTCTAAACTGCATGTCCAGCAGCACTTCATGCACCCTCAAGCAAGGCATTAGACCAACTGTCGTCAAGCTGCTCTGGGAAACCTGAAGGTCCTGCAGAGAAGCTTCTGAGACTCTGGAGTGGGATGGGAGAGGAAGCGGGATAGAAGGCCACATGCTCCTCCCTCCTTTCCCACTTAAGTAGTTCCACTTTGATCTGTGTATCAAAAGGCCTACCTAAGATTTTGTTTGGAAATGGGAGTTCTGCAGCTGAAACCAAACAAAAGCAGAGCATTGTACAACTGCTATTTCAGTGCTGGTGACCGGTCAGAAAAATGGTTCCTCTGATGCTGAAACTAACCCCCATGAGTCAATCCAGCTATGCTCTCATCTCCGTGAGGACAGAAACCGGCCTCGCCCTCGCCTGCCTCTGCCCAGGCAGCTGGCGCGGTCCTGTACATGACGCGGACTAGCAAAGTGTTGTCTGAATACATGCCGTTGTTTTTTTCCCTAATATTATATTCAGGGTACAGCTTATCACTTGCTTGCAGGAAGTTCATGGAAGAAAATTAACACACTTTTTTCACTGGTGTTGATAAAACTTGTGGTACATTTAGTCCCACACTTTATGGGTCCCCCACTTATTAATAGTTCTCTAATTGTATATTTTAATAATTGATTTGGACTAAAATCAATCTAAAGTGGAGTCATATCTCCAAATTTTTAGTGAATTTAATTTCTTGGGATGCTTTGCTGCATGATATAGCAAAGGTGTTGGAAGTGTACTACGCACAGTGTTCTAATATCCCAGAGAAACTCTACGTGACTGACATGGGGGTGATGGCAGCTTTGCTCTCATAAATGACTATTTAAAAGGCACTTTTGGTATCACGAATTACAAAAAAAAAACACCCCAAAACAAAAGAAAATGTACCATTGAATTTCCCACAGAGGAAAGCAGAAATCATGGACTCCAAAGCCCTTGGTATAGACTCAGGGAAATGAGGTTTGCCCTGGGCCCCTCAGTACTTCCTCCCTTCAATCTGTTCACCTCTGTGTCATTTTTCACAATGCTTCAGGCCACTCCTTCCCTCCTGAAAAGAGAATTTGATAAACGCACTCATGCTAAGATGTCACAGGTGGAGGCAATTTAATGTGTCACCCTCTCCTCATGAAAAAGGCTGGCAGGTAAGAAAAATCAAGTCAATGGTGTCATATTAGAGACCTAGATACATGTGAGATTTTTCTCTTCTTTAAGAAAATTTTTATAAGGCCAGGGTAGGCTTGATCCTCTCAGCATCTTTATATCAACAAAGCGTGATGAAAAAAATTGCCCCTACCCTCCATGAACTTAACATGTGGTGGTGCATTCACAGATAACTTTTTTTCTTCGAGACAATTTGATGATAAGCATGCTCCCCAATACTAATTGTAGCTGCTTCTGCCCTTACTACTCTGACAGAGAGTAAGTCAAGATATGATCTGGGTGTACTGAGCTACCATGCTAAAGGCAAACACTTTAACCTGCCTTCCATGGCCTCCAAGGCCTTCCATGGTCTGACCACCTGCCTAGCCAACATTATTCCTTGCTAATCCCCAACCATCTGCAAATAAGCCATTTCAAGCCCTCGGCATACCCTACATTTTCATGTTTTTAAAAATTTCCTATTGCTATGGAAACAAACTGCCCCCAAAATTACTGGTTAAAACAATAATCACTTTTATTTTATTGTAAGTTTCTGTGGGTCAAGAATTTGGGAGGCGCTTAGCTAGGTGTTTCCAGCTTGGAATTTCTCTTGGAGGCTGCAGTCATGCCTGGGCTTAAGGACCTGCCTCCAAGGCGGCTCACTCAAAAAAGTCAGTGTTAGTCGTGCGGCAGGGGGAGGTTCCTCTCCATATGGATCTCTTTCAGGCTGTTTGAGTTTCAGTTTAGTCGCTGGCTTCCCTCAAAGTGAGTGATCCAAGAAAGAGCACTTAGGTGTGAGCTATCTTTTTTATGACCTAGCCTCATCAGTCATACAGCATCACTTCTACTATATTCTCTTCAGTAGAAGTGAATCACTAAGTTCATATTCAAGGGGAGGGGAATTAGACTCCACCCTTGAAGAAAAAGGCCAAAGAATTTGTGGACATATTTTAAGCCACCATAATGCTCTTGCCCAATTGTTCTTTGTTCCCTCTGCTTAGAATGTCCTTTCGCATAGCCCAATCCTACATGACTTTATATTTAGCAGTATCCCTGGTCTCTTTCCACTGGATATGAGCAGCACAATGAACCCCCAGTCATGGCAATCAAAGATGTCTCTAGGTGTTGTCAGAAGTTCCATGGTGGACACTAATCACCCCTGGTTTAGAACCACAGTGTTCTAGCTGTTAAGGTCTGTGATTCATTTTGTAACCCCAAGAGTAAACAGTTTTAGTGTGTTTATGTCACTGCCCTAAAAGACTATTCTAAAAAGGTTGGAGAAGAATATGACTATTCTTTCAGTCTTTATGCTGCTGAAAACCCTGACTTGTCCTATACAACCTTTTCTAGGTTTCCTTCACTCCTCTGGGTGATTCCAAAAAGCCTTTCAATAAATTCCCCCACTTTTGTGTGTTTTTTTTTGCTTGAGTTATCTCCTGTTGCTTTCTACAGAAAGAAACATAGCTAACGGAAATCATGCATACTTCAAAGCCTGGCTCAAATACAACTCCTTCCTGTTCGCCCAGATGTCCTTGGATGGAATTTGTCTTTTTCTCCCCTTCTGATTTCTATTAGAATGTTTTCCACAGCCTGGTAGTAGAGACAGGTTTACATATACCCAAACCTTCCCTCCTAGATGCCTTCCGGGGCCAGACATCTTGCCCAGAATAGTATAGGCTTGATCTAATTTTGAATGAAATGGATTTTCATTTGGGCTTTAATACAAAGGGATATGGGATATACCAGGTGACCACATCCTTAGGGAAGTAGAGTTTCGAGGCTAGCCTGGCAAAGCTTGCTCTCAATGCTTTTTTGCTATTTCACATTTATTACAAGTTGTTAGTAAAATGAGGAGGTTGAGTTACTCACTCTGGATCATGACTGATTAGGTTCAAATCCTGTCCCACTCACCATAAGAACTTGGATAAGTTACTTAATTGTTCATCTGTACAATGGTGATTGTTACAATACTACCTTATTAAAGGGGTTAAAACATACAACAGATTAACTTGGAGCTGCTCTAGCTGAATCAGGAGAGGGAGAGCCAGAGGCTTGCTCACTTGGCATTGCCCCCACCAGCTGTCACCTCTGAGGGAATCAGTGCAGCAGCTGAGGGCTCTCCAGATGAGTTTGAGACAAGCACTGACAGCCCTTCCAGTGGTTTCACTGATAAGGAAGTTAAACAGGTGAATAAAAAGCTTGCCCATGGCAACATGGCTAGTTAATGGCAAACAAGGAATAGGATCCAGTTTCCCCAAATCACAGATTGAGTGCTCTTTCCACTGACTCCAACAACTCTAGTCCTGATGTCAACTATTTCTACTTGGTTAATTCGTTTTCTTTTCTTGAACTGGCATTATTGTTTCCTGCCTTACCAATAGGCTCTCTGCCCTATACAGTCCATTCCTTTCTACAACTTCTTGACTACTTATCGCCCTTAAATTTGAAAGCTGTAAAATAAACTCCTCCAGGAACTTTTCAGATAAACTAACTTCTATTTTACTTTTTTCTCTTAGTTTAAAAAATCTTCCTCTTATGGCTTGTTCTCACATCATACCAAATTATTCATAATACATAGTTTTGCACTGCTTCACTCATTATTTTAATGGTAAAGATACAAGGCCTTTTATATGAACAGACAATTCTCCAAAGAAAAAATTCAGATGGCCAACAGGTACATGAAAAGATGCTCTACATCACTAAAATATCAGGGGAATGCAAATTAAAACCACAATGAGATATCACCTCACACCAGTTAGGATGGCCAACATAGAAAAGACTATGAACAAAAAATGCTGGTGAGGATGTGGAGAAAGGGGAGCCCTCCTGCACTGCTGGTGGGAATGTAAATTAGTTCAACCACTGTGGAAAGCAATATGGAGGTTCCTCAAAAAACTAAAAATAGAAATACCATTTGACTCGGGAATTCCACTCCCAGGAATCTACCCAAAGAAAGCAAGATCTCAGATTCAAAAAGACATATGCACTCCTATGTTTACTGCAGCACTATTTACAACAGCCAAAAAATGGAAGCAACCTAACTGCCCATCAGTAGATGAATGGATAAAGAAGAGGTGGTACATATACACCATGGAATATTATTCAGCCATAAGAAGAAAAACAAATCCTATCATTTATTTGTAACAACATGGATGGAGCTAGAGAGTATTATGCTCAGTGAAATAAGTCAGGCCAGAGGAAGACAAAGACAAATGATTTCTCTCATTTGCGGAGTATAACAACAAAGCAAAACTGAAGGAACAAAATAGCAGCAGCCTCAGTCTCCAAGAAGGAACTAGCAGTTACCAAAGGGGAGGGTTGAGAGGGTGGGTGGGGATGGAGGGAAAAGGGGATTGAGGGGTATTATGGTAAGTTCACATGGCATGTGTGGGGAATCATGCGGGAGACAGTGTAGCACAGACCAGACAAGTAGTGACTCTATAGCATCTTACTACACTTATGGACAGTGACTACAAGGGGGTATGGGGGGAATGCAATAATATGGGTGAATGTAGTAACCACATTGTTTTTCTTGTGAAACCTTCGTATGAGTATATATCAATGATACCTTAATAATAATAAAAAAAAGATACAAGGCCTTTTGCATTTAGTGAAAATTTGCTTTGTAAAAGTTCTCATACCCATCACTGATCTCTCAGAGCACTTAAAATTAGGTGCTTACCTGTGCTATACTAGTTTTTATATTGTATTATTTAATCTTTTTAACTAATTTCTTAAGTTTACTAATGACAGTAGGGATTGTTTACAATGTCTGTATAGATGTATTTATGTTAGATATATGGGAGACAAGTTCAAGCAGTAATTTTTCTCTGTATTCTCTAATATGGTTGATTCCACCAGCTAGAATGTGAACATTTCAAGACTAAGCATTCTCTTTAATCTTATAAACCCCAATAGTGCCTACTATAGAGTACTATCCTATAAGATAGGTACTATTTTTATTTTAAAGTTTAAAAATAAAACAACCTGAAACTTAGATGAAGTTAAAAAAAAGAAAAAAACCAGCCTCAAATCATTCAGCTAGGTAATGTCAGGGCTAGAACTTAATCCAGGTCTAATTTCAGAATTCATACTCTTAACTACCATGCAGTATGTACCAGGGCAAGTCTTCTCCATTTATTGAGTGGGGTTAATAGGAGGGCTTTGGCAAGGATTAAATGAGTTAATTCATGAACTTAGCACAATACCTTACGTATAATAAATACCCAATAATCTTCCCTCATTATCATGACACTATGACAGGGTTATAAGGCCAACTAAGACATGCTCCCTGTCCTTGAAAAGTTTTTCTAACTTGTGGTAGGCAGAATTCTAAAATGGCACCCCAAGATTTCCTGCCCTATGAATAAATACCCATGATTGTATTATATGCAACAGGGATTTTTTTCCAGATGTAATTAAGGCTACTAATCAGTGGGCTTTCAATTAATTGAAAGGGAAATTATCCTAGTGTGCTACATCTAAATACGTGAGCCCTTAAAAAACAGTTTTCTACAGCTGGTAATGGATGGAAAAGTCAGATTTGAATGAGACAGATTCAAATCCTCCACATATCAGATAAGATGTGCCAGATTTAATGAACTGTTGCTGGCTCTGAAGACTGATGGGGGTCACATACAAGGGCTGGAGAGCAGTCTCTAAGAGTTGACAGTGACCCTGGCCAATACACAAGCATAAGGAGCTGAATTCTGCCAACCTGAATAAGCCTGGAAGCAGACTTTTCCCAGATCCTCCAAATTAGAGCCCAGCCTGGAAGACACTGTGATATTAACCTTGTGGAATCCTAAGCAAAGAATGCACTGGAGCCCATCCAGATTTCTGATCTAAAGAAATGTGAGATAATGAATGTGTAGTCTTTTAAGTTGGTAAGTTTATGGTAATTTGTTATGTGGGGGCAAATTCAAAAAACAATTACATAGGGAAATATAAAAATATGAACAAGGGATTAGACTAGAAATAGAGGATATATAAGGGACAAGGAAAGAGTGTAACTCTACGTAGGTGGAGAAGTTGAAGAGAGCATGAGTCTTGGTGAATTTAGAGGTGATACTGTTTTGAAGAAGGAATAAAGTTTTCTGATGGTCGGTTGAGGGAAGCCTACATGAAGAGGGAGGAAAGACATTCCAGGCAAAGAGAATAGCACAAGAAAATGATGAACCATCAGAAACTGCACAGATTGTCGATGTACTGTCCAAAAGAGGAGAGCAGCCAGAGGAAAGTGCTTAGTAGCCGGGGGACAGAGAGGAGCTGGGCTGTGATGCCTTCTGTAAGCTGTGGAGAGGGGAATGGACTTGCATTCTGCTAGCCCTGGCAGCACATTGTAAAAGAATCTTTTAAGACTAATTGAAAATATCTGGATTGAAGACTTAATAGAACATATGCATGAATGCATATGTATATGTATGTATGTGCATCAATAATTTTATACTTTGTATGTATAAAGCATGTATGTTTTAATGCTTGAGGTAAATGGATGGATAACTCTTCTTAATACTTTCTCCCCTTTAACATAAAATTAAAATTGCTACAAGTTAAAATATATGTTTTTAAGGTGGCTAAATTCAACAAAAATGTATCCAGTCACAGAAAAGAAATGTTTTCTTTTGAGTAAACAAACATAAAAAATAACAATATGACATAGAAAAGTATCCATTTCCAAGATTTTATTTCTAAATCTGTAAAGTAGCCAGAAATACTTAACATTTCTTTTTAGAAAAGAAACAATCTATTTTCATATTATGAAACATGTTTATGACACAGCATAATTATGTATATACAAGATTTTTTCAATTCTCCTTTAGTAGTTACATTAAGAAATTATCATATCTCTCAAGGCAAGCTGCTGCAATTTAAAACATAATTCTCAGTTAAGATTGGGAACAGTTTTGCCTAGCTCTGCAATTATCAAACATGCCAGGATTGGTATTTTTTCCTATATTCAGATAAATTAAAATGTTTGTTAATATTTCCATAATAGTTTAATTTTTGTTAATTGAAACTTAAGGTACTTTGCTTATCAGCACATTGATTAGTAGGCCTCTCTCCTCAGAAGAAGGGTAGTTTTTTTCTAAAAAGAAATGTTAAATATTTCTGGCCACTTTACAGATTTAGAAATAAAATGTTGAAATAATAAAACCGAGCCAGGATTGCACACTTCTCTCACCCTCCCCTGAGGTGCTCCATGGCAATCACTGAAGGAAATGCATTAAAAGAAGGAATCTCCTTGTGGCTAACAGCAACTGAGTATCCTAGGTCCCTAATTTATTTTCAAGAATGACTTACACTCTTAGGGAAAATCTGTATCACTAACCTAAAACTAAGGTAACATATGTGGACTTTTAAGAGTACACTGTAAGGGTTCTATACAAACATTTTCATAAATGTTAGTTATACCAAAGCTATTAAATGTAGTCTTATAATAATTAGCACCAGCTATTATGGAGTATGTCTCTGATTAAACTGATTTCACAAGACTTTACTTCCATCAGTCTAGCCCACAGGGGATACCTTAAGAAAACAGCTAGAAAATTTCTACATGAATCAGTCCTTTTAATGTATAGAAGTTTTAAGCAAATGACCTTGACTTTCGTACCAATCTTTGGTACTTTAAAAAATAGACATCTATATAATACTTTTTAATCCAGAAGCTTGACCCATATTTAATTAAAAGATAAAAGTTACAAACAATGCCAATTATACAAGCATGTTATAAAAAAATAACACACCCTACGATCTTTTCAAATGCAATCTTGTCTTTAAAAAATCAAAGATAACATTTTTTCTAGTGTTAACTAAGAATATGCATGATCCATAACAAACCCGTTATGTAACTATTATTAGCAATAAAGCAGTAACATATAACATGCAAACATTTAAAACAGTAATGTCTTTGAAACATTAAATGCAAAAAGTCAACTCCATATTATAGTTTAATAATAGGAACAATGAAGAAAACTACTAGAATGCAAATGGTTATCAGTCAAAGTTTAATTAATGTTCAATAATCCACTCTTTTAAAAGACAATGAGTTTTGATAAATTCTGACCACAGGGACAGATATTTTTCATGCCAAAGCACTTCTCTTGTTCATAGTACAACAGTCTATCTATCTAGTACGGTTGTTCCTTATTCATGGTAACACAGGTGATTACATTCAAATGGCATTTAACATAAATAGCATCAAAATGCCCTATAATTTCATTTTGGACTGAATTAATTAACTTCTCAGTAGGAGGCTGAGATGCTGAACATGAGCCTAAGGAAACACTTAACTGCTTTACCTACCTTACATGAATTGTCTCTAAATCAAGGAAGCTTCCATTTTTAATAAATAGTACCAGGTAAAATGCATTTAGTAGGATCCTAAAGGGTAAAGATAAGGCATTTATAATAAATGGATTTAGTTTTCCACACACATGCACATCCATTTAAAAGAAGTCAGGGGGCAATGCAGACAGTTAAGAAAGATTTAATAAACTCTCCAACAGTTGGCATGCCTGATATTTTGAAAGACTGTTTTCCTTAGGGGGTGTGCATTTTTAATAACAAAATGCCTTTGTCCTTGTAAGATGTTTAAATAAAAAACTCACCACTAGGTAACAACTAAAGATAATTTACTATTCTTAATGCTATTGTAATTTATATCCCAGAGCTTGAAATGTAAATGTAATTTCTAAGACATTATCTTCAGGTCATCAGAATTACATCATAAAATATATATTCTTTCTATTATGTTTCTCCAATTATAATATTATTATCAAATCTGACAGCTCTTTGTTTCAAGTTTATAGTCTTCATATATCAAGAAACAAAAAGACAAACAAGGAATGTGAAAAGCCAGCTCATAAAAACCTGAAACGTCTTTTATTACATAGCATATTTTTCTCTGTCATAAATTTCTGGCTTATGAAATAAGAAAACAAATACTTTTTTTTCACAAACTCTTTGACAAAGTGTTTAACTTCGCATTTTCAGCTTTTTTTTAACTGTGAAAGGAAGGAAGGAAGGAGAAAGGAAAGAAGGGAGGGAAGGAGGGAAGAAGGAAACCCCAACTTTGTGTTATATCTTTTAGGAGGAAAGCACGACGTCAGGGAAGTGCAGCTGAAGACTTTAGCCTGATTTCAAAGGCTGTGTGACATACAGCGAGATGGGCCCTCCTGAGACATCCTGAATAATTTTGGGAGGAGAAGGAGGTCCTTGGTCAGGCTTCACATAAAATGGTTTTAGGAAAAAGGGCTTCAGCCTTGTTTCAAAGTTCCCCACCAAGGGCACAATTGCTAGGTAATTTCAGTTTGCATAAATTCTTTTTCCTGTACAAATTAAATCTTTATTTAGATAATACACATGAGCAAAAATGATAATATAATTTGGAAGTTTTAACACTGGTTTGTTATAAGGAAGGTTCCAATAACAACAAAAAAATATGTTTAGATGCTGGTTTCAAAAACAATTTCGCCTGCAGCATCCTCTAGCTCAATAATTTAGTGGCAAGGACAGTCATGATGCCAAAAACTGAGGTTTCAAAAATAAACAAAAATTCAAATACTATCAAAACTTTAGATTTTTAATACATCATTTACTAAATTGGCAATCACAACAGAAATTTACAAGAACTTTCACATTAGAAAAAAACAAATTAATCCTACCTTTTTAGGTTTTCATATATGTGATTGCCTCTATATGATATCAGGCAAGCATGTAGGACTTCCTTCTTATCAAATACTATGTCTATCCTGGTGTCTCCAGTCACAAGAGACCTTTTGTATCACTACTCCCTTGAGTTCTAATTCCTACTAGGAGTCCTGTGCAAACACAAAAGAAACCTGGTAGTTGCATCATTCTATATAAATGAAAAGAGGCTGCTACCTAAAAATGATGAAAGGCTCCATTTAAATTAACGTTGTAGTTTATCAAGTGTTTGTTTTACTTTATGATAATGTAGTTCTGATCCAAATAGAGTTCTTATGAGCTTTAGAAAGATCTCTAGAGGTTATACACAGGGCAGTAATCTAATTATTGTATTTGTATTGCTTGCAATGACATTTAAGATTCAGCGTGATATGAGATTTTTAGTGCTGTTGCTGACACCTTATGGAAAACTGTTTTATTTGGAAATTCTGATTAGATTTTTAAAACTGTTCAGCTCTTGTTTATAAGAAGTATTATTATAAAAAATGGATTTCTTATTCCTTTAAGGTATTCATCCTCTTACTATTTAGTCCCCACTTGATTTAATAATCCTGCTTGGGTCACTATGATTAGTTGCTATGGAAATTACCTCCTATGGAAATGATTCCAATGTTATTGTTAGAAGAATATGGCTTTTAATGAATAATATCAATAGCAGACATCAACCCTTACTAGAAAAAGGAAATCTAATTAAACTTTTTTAAAAGGATTAATTCTGAAAATTATCATCATGGCCAACTTTTCTGATATTTTTGATTCAGCCACCGGCTTTTTAAATAAGTATTAAATGAATTTTAAGGTGTTAATCAGCTACTCACTTACCAAAATTTCAATGTCACAATGGAAATTAGCACCATGCACAGAAAAGTGGAAGTAAAAACATTTCTTCTATCTTTTCTCTAAACTAATAAATGTTATGCTTCACTTATGAGAGTTAATTTCAATAGGATTTCAAGGCTCATCAAGGAAACAACTCTGAATAGCACATTTCAAAATCTCTTTAAAGATGAAGAATTTAATATTCTAGAATTTATCCCAGGAATATGAAAGGTCAGTGAGTTAACTAGTGAGCTAAACAATAGATGAGAGCCAGTGAACCATTAGATGAGAATTCCAGAATGCTAAGAAGAAATTTTCTTGGGTGGATTCTATAATTTGTGGTTTGAATAAAACTTTTGAAACATTCCATTAGTATTAAAATTTTCACAATGAGAACATGACTCATATTTAACACATTTTAAATTACTAGACAGTCTCTACCCAAAGAAAGTTTAATGCTTTCTTCAGCCTAGTGCTTGTTCATTGCCTGGTACTAATTTAGGAATAAATTAACCCTTCCAACCATTAGGATATTGTCTAAAAACTGCCTCTTGAACTCTGCTGGGGAAATTACTCACATTCTGAAAATCAAAAGTAAAAGAGAAATCCATTTCTTCATTATAAAACATTTTAAATACCTAATAGATCATTAATTATTGATGCAAATCATTATATTTACCTACATAATTATATATTACTACATCTGTAGTGCTTTTGAATTAAGCCTCACAGTTATAGATGCTGTTAAATGCTTACCACATTAAGGGTTTTCTATACTTGTGCCTGCAACCATGATCTAGGGTCCAAAATGTCTTTGATAGATTTCTGCCTTGGGGCTGGCACTGGCTTGACTTCAAAACTGGTTTTAGTGTCTGTGTGTTCACCATCAGTTAAACTAGTTTTCCTGGAAGGAAGGTTTTCGAGGAGCATCCACTGGTTTCTGTAAGTGATGCATTAGGGTTGATAATTTGGTGTCCAAATGTGAGGTCTGAGATACACTTGTTTTTTCCCAGTTTTCCTTAACCAACTTATCTGTGTTGCTCTGTGTGCCTAAGCTGAATGGAGTTTTATCAGGAGGAGGAAGGGGAGCTCGTCTCTTTTTCCCTTTCCCCTCATGGAACAGCTTGCTTGGAGGAGGTAATACCTTTTTCTGAACTACCAATTGATGATTACCATCAAAGAGTGTAGCCCAAGGAGGTGGTGAGGATTCTTCATGCTGTCCAATAAGGAACTGTCCATTTGTCTCTTCTATTTTCTTTTGTATTATATCAGTTAAACTTTCAAGTCTTATAGGTGAATCAATGCCTATAATAATTTTAAGAAAGAACACATGGGAGAGAATTCAAAAGCAGTACACACATTACCTAAGTTATTATTTTCCAAACCAATATGCTTTCTATAATGGTCATAAAAACAGAGTAATACAGGCAAGCGTTTGTTTTTTTTTTAACAAGCATTTACTTGTCAAAATAAGCAAACCAATAGCACTGCATGTTCACACACACACACACACACACACACACATACACACACATAAATACACAGAAATACATTCCTAAATAAATGAGTAAAATCCAGATTTCAAAGGACTGGAATTATATCAGGAGGTTTTTCAATTCTATAGATTACATATTTATTAAGTAACTTTTCTTGGATTCAAAATCCATTCTAACTTCTAGGTAAGAGTAGATTCCCTTTTTATAAAAACCTGATGTGTAAACTGGGAAAAATATAACTGGGTAAGTATTCTTTCCTGTATACCAGCAAAGTCTTTGTTAATAGAGAAAAAAAACCCAAAATCAAAACTCTAGTGAAGTGAAGTTCTGATATCATTTTGGTGATAAGGATGCTGGATGAAATGTTCCTTGGGAAAAATAAGAAAACAGAGATAAAAATCTATTAAATGCATCACTGGTATTTTCAAATGTGTAAATCCAAATATATCATTTTTACTCTATCATTTTAAAGTATTGGTAAGTACAGGGACATTGGTGGTAAAACAGACTAGAATTTATCATCGACTTGTGCTTGTTCACAACACTTTTCAATAAGGTAATCCTATAAAGATAAATAAATACTCTTCAGAGTATGGGAAAATGGAATATTAATGAGGTCTAGAAATTAAAAAATTTCCAGAGTATTAAACTTGGCCAATTATTTTGGCCTGAGATGAAAGCTTTCATTTATTAATATTCATTTACCAATGCTACTTTAGCACAAATTAAATAAAATATAGAAAAAAAAAATCACTGAACATGATTACATTTTAGAATCCACAAGTTTACATTTTCAGAATTTCCATCAGCTAGTCAGCTAATATTTACTTTCAGTGCACACTTACTAATTTTGAAGCCTTAATATTTTTGTTTGATCTTAAGCATTCAAACTAAGAAAAATGTGTATTCATTAATTTTGCATTAATTCATCTATTAAATATGAATTCCTTAATCTATAATCATGGTCTTTTTTCATTCATTTTGACTGTGTTCTGAAAATTTTAGCATTTTAATGTCAACAGAATAAGCTGCTTGAGTATGGACAATGCTGTTTTTACCCTGCAGCTTAGAAAAGACAAACCCCACTTACTCATATCATAGTAGACTGAGGTCGCCTCTTTTGTCAAGAACAAAGGTGGTTTCCGTGGTGACATAATCTCAATTTTCATAAGTGCTTCACAACAATGCTTCCATTGGCCTAAGAAAGACAGAAAAAGGCAGGCTAGTTTAAAACATACATATGAAGACATTTTCAATAGATATCAACACATTTTTTGCTTTGAAAAATAACAGAATTTATAAAGCACTGCCTTAAGAAAGCGACAAAAAGCTAACACTATTCATAATTTCATAGCCCAAGTCTGTGCATAAAAGTAATCATTTAAAAAATAAAAGTTCTATGTTCAGATATTAGGCTAAGATCTCAGGCTATTAAGTATTGTACTATTTCATAAATGGTCAGTAAGTAAAATTTCTATTCATGGTAAAAGTTTGTACAAGTCTTTTTCTTTTAAGTGTTAAATAAAAACATCCAGTGTTTAAGACGGTTGAAAGATAAAAATCAAATGAAATAGTTACCTAGGAGGAAGTAGAAAAACATGTAAAGGAGTAGGGGTTCTCAAAACCTGTTTTTACTTTGAAAATTCTAATTAAGAAATGAGAATTGTTTACTTAATAATCTTCTCAAGATGATTATCAAGATGAAAATCATATAGCTCTAGAAAAATGCTGTTTTCACTTAAGTAAAAGGTATGTAAAAGCCTATTACTATAAATACATATCACTCAAAATTCTAACTGGATCTAATTTATTTCAGGAGGGACACTTCAAATAAAGCCATCAGGCACTCAAAATAAAAAAATACTTAAATATGATGTTTCAATTATTAAGTTAAAATTTAAAAGTATAGACAACATAATCTTTCTTTCAATTATGTTTTACTATTTTCATCTTAAACTAAAGTTCAGATTTACTTCTCCTGAGTAGATATAAACAAAATTTAGTTTTTCCATATTTATTGTCCACCTGCATGCTGGATAACAACTGTGCTAGAAACTATGAGTCTATATATTTATGAGTAATTGAAGTTCCCCATTCTTATATTCTATCTTATGTCAGTAGAAAAGTAAATGTAATACACATATGTGACGTCTTAGAATGATTTTTATGATCTGTATTTTTGTTTTATTAATTCTCAATCTCCATATTCAACATTCAACTTATAAGTATTTTCCATGGCTTAAAAATTAAAGATATTTCATGTTTAGTCAAAACATGTATTCATTTTGTTGTTTTAAGTCTAATATACTGCCATGGTAATATGCATAAATTTTAAATCCATCACCTTAAACAGTTAAGAAACATAAAAAACATTTTAGTATGTCTTATTACAATGCTAAGTATAGAATATGATAAAAATTTCAAAATAACCACCACAGCAACTCATAAAAGGAATGAAAACTTGAGTGTAAGGCTACAAAGGTTGGTCTGCAGCATTTAAATCTAGTAGGATCTGAGATCTGATAACTTATTCCTCCCCTCTACTTCCTTTTTAAGATAAATATATAAAAGCCCGCTTTCCTTTCTTGGGGGCAGAAAAAAAAAGGCCTTATCTAATGGAAAAATAATGAAACATTTTAAACTAGCAAACATTTCTCTGTCATATCTTAAGACAAATTATAAAGTGCAGTATTTTCTCTATATTGATAGATGAAAAGTTTTCATTGTTAAACTTGTAGCAGAATACTAATCATGCTGAAAATTGGAATATAAAGTCACATTATCCCAGGTGTTACTGAAGTCAGATGTACAAATGTGGGACGTTCACTGGTCAAGGCTTCACAATGGAAACATTTATTTTACCAGTGAGTAAGTTAGTAGGCACAGATACACATGATATTAATAAGCTCTCATAAAAATAAAGGCCCTATGAAATAGTAAATGGATATGTTTTATTCACATGAAATCTATATGATGTTTCCCACAATAATATTTATTGTTACAATGTTCTCAGTCAGAATGATCTGTTATACTAAGCTACTTATGTAACTCAATGTTTATGTTATAAAATATTTCTCAAAAAATTTACCTTGGACTCATCATTCCTAGCTCTATCCTCTTTGATCATCCAGAACAAGTGTCGCTTCTCTTTTACATACTTGTGAGCTCTCAAATATTAAAAATTAGCTATTACATCCCCCTTGTTTCCCAACCTCCTCTCCTCGGGCTGCTCTTCCACAGACTAAACAGACCTAATTCAATTAATGTTTCTCACAATTTCTAACTATCCCAATTACAATCCTTTTATAGAGTTCTGAAATCAGCTTGTATCCCTGATTTTCTACTCTTCAGTGTAGTTAAATAATTGAAATTTTCTCTAAATATTAAATTACTCTTATTTTATTCTGGCCTAAATACCTATCCTCTACTTTGCCCTACCTATCACATTTCACCTAAGATGACAAGAGGCTCCACTTACACTAGTAAGGTAAAAAATTTAAAGTACAAGTCAATCTTTATTAGGATAAACATTCCATCATTGCTTCATATTTTCCTACACAAGGAATTCTAAAGTGCAAATGTAATAGAATTTATACTTAAAAACTAGATAGACTGGCAGGTTTTATCCCCAAAACTTAAAACACTAAAGAAGTAGCCAGGCCAGAGTTGTCATCACTTTCTTATTACTTTGGCAGTACAAAAATGTCATTAGATTTTTATCCCTCCAACTCCCCACTGTGCATGATAAATTATTGTGTATAAGCTGGAGAATAAAAACATTAGACCATCCAGTAGCAGTTGGTATCCAGACTATAATATTTTAGCATTTTTATCTCCCATTACCCCTTCTTCCTGTTTTATAGACATAAAAATTATAGAATACCAAAATCATTTCTAAAAATAATAGAGTCCTTTATAAGACAGACTCTCTAAATCTAGGCACTTATGAAAGCAGTTAAAATTTTAGCTGTGATCAGCAAATCAAAGGAAGCTGTTGTCTTTTAAGTTATAAACCTAAGATCAACTGAAATTTTAAATAAAGAAACACAGTGAGTGCTGATAAGCATGAAACAAATATTGAAACATCTATTGAGTGTCTAGGGATAACATAAAGAAAACATCCTTAAAGAGTCCAAAAGGGCCATGGAGAGAATCCTGTAGTTCCCTGCAGTAAGGTAGAAACCTCTTTTGGCCTTAATTTTCTCATCTCTAGAGCAAAGGGAAATAATTTTTTCCTCGCTGGGTTGTTATAAGAAATAAATGAAGCCATATGGTATGTGGAAGGTAATCAATAAATTTAATTACCTTTTTTGCCCTCTCCCCAACCATCACTGTAATACTTTACCAGTCAGTGGGTCAGAGTAGGTTTATAAAAATTAATCTGAGGATGGCAAGTATTAACCCTTTTATAGAGTTCCTGAAATCAGCTGTAAGAAGCCTTAAAATCATCTAGGATTATTTCAAGGAGATGCAGAAATTATTTTCTGTTGTTTGAAAATGGCTCTACTTTGTAATTCTCTAGAAAAAGCATCCTAAAGACATAAAAATACTAGTTCAATCTAACAGTATGTTTAGTTTGCTTAGAAATTACTGTTATCAAGAGCCTACATTTTCAATATACAATTCAGTATTTCCCTGTCGATAAAATTCTTCCTTAAATTGAGAATATTAGAACCTCACATATTTTATATACTACAACTCTATTACATTAATATCACACTGTTTTTCCATGTCATTGGACTGTATTATTGAAACTGAAAGATCTTTAAAAAAGATCCCTTTGGATGATGATCAACATAATATTATAACGAATATGGAGTTAATAGGTTACATAAAAATAAGTCTTCTTCTGAACATTTCAATATTTTAGTATCATCACAATCCTACAGAAGGTTTTTACTACTCAAATGGTTTCTTATCCCTTTGATCAAACACACTGCCTTTAGTTAAAACCTAATATTTAAAGGAAATGTGGTCTTATTGTTTTAGGTACCAGGGAAACTTAAAAGTAAGAGGGAGGGATACTAGGAATTCAATGATAGAATATACTATAGTCAGTCAGGCACTATAGGAAAGTTGAGAAAAAAAAAGCATCCATGTATTGATGATATACTACCATTTTATTCAAGAGCATAAAAATTCTTGATATAAACTATAAGATTATAATATTTTAATATTTAGATTGCTATGTGCATCCTTTCATACAACATGAATATACTATTAGAAAATCCAAACATCAGCTTACTAAGATCAAAGAAATGCTGCCAGAAGGCCTCCATCCACTTCTGAAGATCTTCTCTGTTGTCAGCTGTAAAAATATGAGTTACAGCCTGTCCAGCAACAGGGTTGATGACAGAGAAACTAAGGATTCTTTTTTTGGCATCTTTATTCATTGCCCGAATTCTGGTTTCCTAAAAATTAAGACAAAATTGGTGTTTTACAAGAAAATGTTTCTGTAATGATCAAATAAATGTTTTATTGCTTAGCTGCCATATTTATACCAGATGCAATTATAATTTTATTGCTGTTCATTTGAAATTTAAAATATGTAATTTAGAGAACTTTCAATATTCAAACCAAAATCTAGAATGTTTTTTAAAAAATGCTTTATATTAAAAATACTGAGTAATGTTTCAAAGTATGCTACATATAGCACTTATGTTAATTCACAGGAGATTAAAACACAACCTCTGTTTTGATCTCTCAGTCTCAGGGTTTGCTTTCTTTTATATACATCTCACAATTTGCAATTAAACAAGTACAGCATGTCATAAGTGTAATATGAATTATGTTAACTATATTTCTAACAGTAATAAAATAGAAGAATCAGTAAAGTATGTTTCTTATTCTAATATTCATACATAATATACAGGGTTATCAGTTAAAGCAGTAACATGGTATCTTAGGGTTTATTGCAGCAAAACAGGTTTTCCTCATTAACATTTATTTCACATGTAAAATTCATTTACAAAGCTCATAGCTAAAGATCCATAAAGTAATATAACCCTCCTAATGGAGGGTTTTTTTTTTAAGTGCTGAATGTAGCACTCTACAACAAAGACAGTGGTTCCACTCATGCCGAAAGCCTGAACCTTTTATCTGGATAATACTAGGTAGAACACTGTGTCGATGCTTATTTGTGGGACAACCTAGTTACACACAGACATGGCGATGCCACATGACAAGCTAGCAACTACACATAGTTTCCAAGGAACCTTGTGGAAAAATGTCTGAACAGGACTATCTACTACCTACTGCAAAGAAAGGATGTGGCTGCCTGGATAATGATTGATATTACATTACGCTAGAGAAATGCTGTCCATTAGAAATACCATGCGAGCCACATATGTAATATATGATTTTTTAGTAATAACATTAAAGAAGATGAGACTGGTAAAAATAATTACGTAATAATTAACTGTAACATTATTTTAAATAACTTATTTTATATAGATTAACATATCCAAAGTACTATATTAACATGTAATTACAAACATTTTTTGAGATATTTTACATCCTTTTTACTTGCTAAGTCTCCAAAATCCAGTCTGTATTTTATACTTACAGTGCATATCAATTCAGAACAGCCACATTTTATGTGCCTAATAGCCACTGGTGGCTAGTGGCTACTGTACTGGGCAGAGCAGTTCTAGAGGAACAGAATTAAGCTTACTGTATGTAGTGTGTACAAAAGAGTGTTTGCCTGGCAGTTATAAAAGCTGATTAAACAGTGGGAATAAATTCTTCACTTCATTCAGTATAAAGTGAAGAGAGACTATGAACAGTTACACATAAAAAAAGACATACACATATGATGATGTCTCTGTGGACATTACTGAAGTAGCAAAGAGTTAGGAAGGAAAGCTATCCAGTGAAAAATGGGTAACTATGGGCAGATGATCTCTACATACAGTAGCTCTCCCTTATCCATGGTATCGCTTTCTTCTGTTTAAGTTACCCTGAGTCAACCATGGTTCAGAAGCAGCTGAACCTCCTAACATTTTGTCAGAAGGCCAGCGGTAGCCTAACACTATGTAATAATACCTATGTTACTCATCTCACTTCATTTCATCACGTAGGCATTTTATCATCTCACATCATCTCAAGAAGGATGAGTACAGTACATAGTACAATAAAATATTTTGAGAGAACACATCCACATGACTTATTTACAGTATAGTTATAATTGTTCTATTTTATTAGTTTTTGTTAATGTCTTATTGTGCCAAATTTATAAATTAAACTTTCACATAAGTATGTATGTATAGAAAGAAACATAGTATGTATGGTTTAGTGGTTTTTAGACATCCACTGGGGGTCTTGGAACATATCCCCCACAGACAAGGGGGTCTACATAAGAAGTTTATTTCCAAAGGAAAGAATTCTTACTCAAAAATCACATGAGAAAAAGTGTATGCTGTATAAAGTAGCAACACCACTTTGAAACTTTGGAGTATCACAAAGTATAAGGACTTCTTAGAGACAGTCTATCCTGTAATTAAAAAAATGTGGGAATATGAGCATTTTCAGAGGATTGTAATGGACTTAGGGCCAATACTGCAACTTTATAAAGAAGTTTTTTTGCACTCCTATGCCTTGGTAATACATATCTATGAATTAACTCTTCAGTGATTATTTACCAGATGCAAAAAAAATGGTGCCCTAAATGGCATCCTTGGAGACTAAAAATGCATGTAATCAACTTCTTTAAATAAAAAGCTTATTATCACTAGCAGAGAATAATGTAAACTCTAGGAAGAATCTTTGATATGCTTCTCTACAAGACTAATTGAAGGCTGACTTACTGGGTGGGACAATGGGAAGAAAAACCTTCTATTGCTGCTAGTATTTAAAAAAACCCAAATAATAAAGTATGAAATCTTACTGGTGAAATTATGCTTCTCCCCTCTCAAATCCATCTTAATACAAACTTCTGACTACCATTTGTATATAGGCCTAAAATAGATTTAACTCTTAAGTGTGACTTTTTAAAGATGGATATGTTGATTTTTAATAACACCAAGATACCATTTTATATGAAAATAGCTATGTAGCAAATTAGATGAATTGGATCATTTATATTCTTCTAAGAAAATATAATGCAATAATATATAAATATTGTACAATGTACACTCTATTAATTCTGGTAACCATAAATACTGCTAAATTTTCAAAACACAAGAGGTTTTTAAGAGGTGCAGATGACATACAGATCACTTGGATTAACTTCTATATTTTATCATCCAGAATAACTTAACTAATGGGGATTTTTTTCTACCAAAAAACTGCTTGTCAAAGAAAAAGTAATTAAACAAAGTTTCCAATAATGTCAGAAAGTTCATGCAAGCTGATTTTCGGTGTAGGCAAAGTATATTAACAGGGCTCAGGATTTCACTTCTCAAACAATGAAGGAATGAATTAGAAAACACAAGGTGAATTTTAGGACTGTTATTACTGTAGGTTCACAGGATGTATAGATGAGGGATGTATCCCCTTCACAGGTACAAAAAAGAAACTTGAGTATTTTTGCCCCCACTATTTCTACCACCTAAATTATTGCTTGGTACCCACTAAGTGATTGAAAAATACTTGATGAATATGAATGAGCTAGGAAAAGAACAACTCAGATAATGATAAAAAGTTTTACACTGATAGACTCAGACTATAGGGGTAATCCTAATACAGCTCTAATTTATAGATGAGGAAATTTATGTTCTGAGATAAGAGTTCTATCAAAAGGTTAGAATTTCCTGTTTTGCTTTTGCTAATCCCAAACCTTTTAATTTGAATGCTTTATAGTCAATATTTATTGATTTGTGGAGAGATCTGAGATTATTCACTGTGCCATTTTAATTCTTGACTGGCTCTACTTTATTGTTAATCAGCACATATCAAACTGTAACGTTCCTCAGCATAAGATGGTAGGTACCTGGAGAAAGCCAAGTAAAATACGTAACAATATTATCTGAGAAGCTGATATTGTAACAAAATGAACTCTAAAGTCAAAGGAAGTTTCCTTTAGGTCATTCATTATTTTGAATTAAAACTGTACTTCACCTCTCCATTTCTGTGAAATGGAAGATACCAGATCAGGAAGAGATTTATTAATTATTTCTTAACTTACTTTTGACAATATGACCCTAAAAGTCTACTATGTATCCAGTTTATGGTTTCCTTAGAGAAATAGCTGATTCTGAGCGTGGGTCAGTATATATATATATAGGATGATCCTAGAACATCTTGTTCTACCGGGAATCCAAGATCATTGCATCAGAAGAACTCAAGTTACCTTGAAAAGGCTTCCAGTAGCCAAAGATGGAGCAATCTGAACATCAATAATAACAATAATGGATTGATGCATGAAATGTCTTTAAATCCATAAATTCATAATGATATTTAAAAACTAATTCATTGGTCACCTTTAAAGGATGCCAGGGAACCACCTCATTGTTTTGGTAACTAGTATATAAGTGCAAAATATCAAGCCTTTATCCTGTCTTTCCTATAAGAATTGTATCTCAACCAAACACCTGATGATGTAGAGGATTCCTAGCTAATAAATGAAGGCTGTATGTTAAAATAACACCAGCTTGCAATCACTAATGAAATAAATGGATCTAAGCAATACTCATCAATGAATGTTAATGAGTGGTACACCCAGACATATTATATGTCTCCAAATATAAGTACACAATAATTTCTAAGATACATTATTACTAACCAATCAACCAACAAACCTAAACCTGATTCAAATTTAGATGAAAAAAGACAACTTGAAGATGCAGTCAGCAAAACCCAGACCTATGGAACATTGTCCAGGATAAATGGCCCAATTTCTTCAAAAAATGAAATGCGTGTGTGTGTCAGGAGGGGGTGAGTGGTGGGGAGGAGAATGAAAGTCAATAGATTAAGATATTTAAGAGACCTAATCAATTAACTGCAATGTATGGCCCTTATTTGGATCCTGATTCAAAAAGCTGTTTAAAATAAATTACAAGACTGGGAAATTTGAAAACTGTCTGGGTTTTTGATGATACATTGGCTATATATATGGCTATAAATTTTCTTAACTATGACAATTGTAATGTTTACAGTAAAATGATGTGGTCTCTAGGATTTGCTTCAAAATAATTCTATGGTGGTGGTAATGTGTGAAGGGATAGATGGGTTCATTTATACTATTCCCTTTATAGATTATCTTGAAATTTTATGAAAAAAAATTTTTTTAAATAAAATACAAAATACTAAGTGCTTGCTTTCTTATCTGTAATACAGAGGTAGTATTTCACTCACACCCTCCTCAAAAATTTGTTGTAAGGATAAATTAGTTCTTTGAAAGGTGTTTGGTTTAAATCCTTGTTACTCAAGAATGAAGACAAAGTGTTGCTAGGTTAAAAAAAAGTTTTAGACTTTATGTAATATTCTAATGACAAAGAAACTGTATCTTCACGATACATGATAAGGAATGTTTAAAATATGTAAAGCACAACCAGAAATTAAACTAAGCATTGGGTAAGATTAGTATTAATGTCCTATAATTATTTTCAATTTATGTCAATGAAATCAGATATAAATTTCTAAAGGAAAAGGCTATTTAAAAATTATTTTTGCTGTATTTAAGAAAGGACAATCTGCATAGCTGATAGGGTTCAGACATTAAGAGGACTAACATAATCAGAAGAAAATACCATGTGCTTCATAATAATTTTGCTTGCTAGGTTCCATGATAAACATAATAGTTAAAAGCAATTTCAAGACAATTTAACAAAGGTCTATCACAACAAGTAGAGTTATTGACTTGCTTAATACAGATTTTATCATTCATCAAATGAGATCATGCATGGTATTCAAATCAAGAAAAGACTATTGATCTCAAAGACCCATACTTCTTTTCCATTACACCCCCACCCAACTGGCAATGGATAAAAATATGGCTAATAAAATGCTTTCTACAATGAATAGGAGAACCAGTGGCTTCAGTTAAGAATCCCTTATTGAGAATGTCTTGCTCAACAACATTCATAGGGAAGTTTTTTGAAGTTGAAGCAATCACTTTCAAGTAAATCATCCTTTCAGATTCAGATTGAAAAGGGGAGGGGAATAGCTTTTAGGCTTTTCTTTCCTTAATGTGACTATTTCCACAGATGGCTCCCTCTGAAAATTAATGAATTGACTTAGCCTTACAGGAAATATCATTTAGAAGGACAAGAATTATAGTTAGAGAACAGATCCTGTGATCAAAATAACAGAATCATTATTTATACATCTTAGCAACTGCAAAATTATGTTTTCACATCATTTTTAAAAAAGCATTAGGCAAAATTATTTTCTAAATCATGAAAGAAGAAAGACAACCAAAAGAAAGGAACTCTTATTTATATTTAATATTTAACATTATTAAGAATTAAAAGATCTTAGAGTCACAGCATTAGAAATATAAATTGAAACAAAAACACTATTCTTAAAGTTCTCCTGGAGCTTACCTGCTCTACACATCAGAAAATACAAAGTTGTCATTTATCAAAGATCCTGATTATTTAAGAATACAGTAATAGCATGTGTCCCTTAGAAATTTCCAAAGTAAGTAAAAAAAACATTTGACTTATATTTAGGAACAAAGTAATTTAAAGCATTAAATAGATAAAAGTCTATTCTGTAAGGAAAATGGAAATTTTATGGCCAGGATTCTCACCTGATCTTAATATCACCTACTATATACATGATGAGGTAATACTTAGCCTGCTTGAGCACCCCTTGGCAGTAAACTGTTTACAGCTGATACAGCTTTAAGGAGAGAGTGGAGCCCTGTGCTTGGAAGAAATAAGGGAGACTAGAGAGAGGAAAGCAGGAAAGAAGGGAGAGCAGAGCCCGGTGCTAAGAGCAGAAGGGAGCAGAGACCAAGCCACCAGTGGAGGCAGCGCCTGGGGAACAGAGCCAGAAGCCAGGGCCAGAGACTGAGACAGGTGGATGGGGTCTAGCACTTTACCTACTGCCCTTAGAATAAATCTTGGTATGAGCCCATTTTTACCCCCAACATTCCGTCGTACTTGTTCGGTCTCAGTGAATTCTTAGTGAACTAGCCCAGAGCAGGGGAACCCCTCATGGAGCAACTATTTAGTTAATGGAAATATTGTGGGGAGCAACAGACGGGACACTCATTTGCTACTTCTGGAGGGGCTAATACTATTCCAATACATATTGCCAATATCAGCACAATACCAATATGTAATACCAACTCTTTACTCTGAAAATTGGTAATTAAAACAGTAAGCATTTATCCTGCCTTTTCAGGAGGGGCTGAAATTCATTCCTAGTTGACAAGAAAAACTCCTTACAAAAGAATGCCAGTTAATACATATAGAACAAAGGCCAGTATGAGAAAAACATATGCAATCTCCAATGTAATAACAGATTCAGGCAAGGGCAATCAGGCCACTAAAAACATTTCAAGATTGTTGGACAACAAAGACAGTTACACAGTACTTTGACCACTTGCTAATTGTAAAGAGGAAAGATTACCTTTATATTGGAGAAAGCTAGTGGTCACCTCTTTAACCAAGTCAGTAAACTTGGCATTGCCAGTAGTGAAACAACCTGATATCATGTGCTCTATAAATTACATACATTTTTAGAGGCCCGTTTTTAACAGTTCCAAACTGAATAACTCAGAAATGAAATGTCAATGTTAGAGACTTATGTTCAAATGGGACAGTAAAAAATATAAATAAGTAAAGAGCTTTTACAAACTTCTAGTTATAAGATAAGGTCTGAGAGTCAAATATAAAACATGGTGACTACAGTTGATAACACTGTTATACAACTGAAATTTGCTAACAAAGTAGAACTTAAATGTCATGAAAAAAGCTAAAAGAGAAAATTTAATCCAATAATGATTGTAGTAATGATTACACATTTGTGTATTATTTCTCAAAACTATCAAATTATACACTTAAAATTGGTGAATCTTATTTTATGCGAACTATACCATAAAGCTGATTAAAAATTAAATAAAATCTAGTGTTTACCCTCCCAAAAAAAGAAAGCAAATATAACAAAATATTAACTGTTGAATCTAGGTGCTAAACAATCACTATAGTATTTTATTTCAACATCTCAGAAAATTTGAATAATTTTTAAGTTGAGAAAAAAAAAGTAAAAATTACTTTAATAGGAGACATATAACAGTCACATTTTTTCAGAAGTACCAAATAGTTGTCTTACCCAAAATGGCCATATTTTTTTAGTTTTAATTTTCCTGAATATAGTGATTTTTAAAAAATCGAGATAAAATGCACAATGTTGGGAGCCACACAAAGACAACAAGATGGCCACAGTTCATGAGGTTCCTGCTTCACTTCCTGGAGATTAGCTGCGAGCCCGCGCGCGCCAACAAGAAAGCCCGCGCGCGCCAAGAGATACTCTTCTCCCCCTCCTTCCCCATTATCATATGCCAATCAGAATGTAACGCGCTGCGCCATCCCTGCTGTGCAGCCAATCCCCTGCTTACAAGTATCCTATGGCCCACTCTGCCCCTGAACATTAGTATATATGTACCCCCGTCTTACAATAAAATTTGAAGGCTTGATCAGAACATTGTCTTGCCTTCGCTCTTCTCTCGCCCCCATTTTCTTTCAGGTCGGATCTCCCTCGTCCCCACAAATAACTAGGTCCCGCTGGACGGGACAAGTGGCGCCCAACGTGGGGCCAGAGGTGCAGATCCTTCACAGGCGGACCCCCGAGTGAGATATCGTCTGCGCAGACCCCTTCTTGATGAAACAATAGGAGACGCCTTTCGCCGCTCACGGAGGTCGTCGTCCCTGGTGAGTACCGGCCGCCTTACAAGAAAATGGGAACTAAATTAAGTAAAGAAGCGGTCTTCATAAGAGACCTAAAAAGTTCACTTAGGGAGAGAGGAGTTCGAGTTAAAAAGAAAGACTTGGTAAAGTTTTTTATTTTTGTTGATGAAGTCTGTCCGTGGTTTATCATTAATGGCCCCGAAATTCATCCTAAAAAATGGCAGAAAGTAGGTAGAGATTTAAATGATTATCTTATCAAAAACGGCCCTGACTCTGTTCCTGTTTCAGTATTTTCCTATTGGGGTCTTATCAGAGATATTGTTGAAAATACTGACCCTGATAAACGTCAACTCTTGTCAGTAGCAGAATATTGCCTCCGCCCCCTATCTCGGGCGGCCTCAAAATTGTCTCTTTCGAGTGATCCCCCTGCTCCAAAATCGGCTAAATCCCCCTCCCCTAGCCCGATACCATCTTTGCTCGGTGCCCTCCATGATACCCCTCCCAAATGTTGCACTTATCCGCCTCTCCCTCGAGATTCGGACTTTGTCGATACACAAAAAGTTTTTCCAGTCGTGACTAAGAGCCAAAATGGCGAGCCTTTAGATCCGGGAGACGCGGCTGAACTAGAAGACGAAGCGGCCAAGTATAACAACCCAGATTGGCCCCTTGCCGCCCCGTCGCTTAACCTCCCTTCTTACACACCCCCAGTTTTGAAAGGAGCCTCTTACACTCCCCCTATTCGGCCTCCCAATGTTTGCGCCCCGGCCTTTTTGCCCCCGTCGGCCCCTCCGCTACCCCCTCCGGCTCCCGGTCCTGTTAGCCCCCCTACCAGCACTGAAGACCTAATAGCACAGATAGTAGAACAAAGAATAACTTGCCATCTCCAAAAATTAGTTGTCTCCCAACCAGTTCGTCCCGCGTTATATTCGCAAAGGGACCTCTCTAAGAAACCGCTTACAGCCACAAAACCTAATAAACAACCTAAAAAACTGCTCTTTCCTGTTCTTACCCGAGCCTCCGCCCGCTCTGGCCCCACCTCCACAACACATAGTCCGGAAGAGGGCGATCTTAAAAGCGACGGCGAAGACGCCCCTGCTGCTCAGGAAATAGAAAGTGAGGGAGAGGAGCAGGCTGAGCCAGAGCCGGCCGAGCCTGCTGATGGCCCTAGAGAATTTCACAAAATCCATTTCAAAAGCTTAAAAGAGCTGAACGCGGCCGTTAAAGCTTATGGCCCCAATGCCCCTTTTACCCTTTCTGTTCTTGATTCGCTGTCTCGAGGAGGACATTTACTCCCAGGTGAATGGCTGCGTATAGTCCAGGCTGTGCTTACCCGTGGTCAGTTTTTAACTTGGAAGGCAGATTTTGCTGACCGTTGTCAGACCATCGCTGCTGCCAATGTAAAAGACCCTCATTCCCCAACAGCGTCCTGGACTTTTGATAAGCTTACGGGACAGGGCAGATATATCTCTGAAACCAGGCAGCAGCGCCTTCCCCTTGGCCTTTTATCTCAAGTGAAAGATGCCGCTTTGGGCGCTTGGATATCACTTCCTGCTTCCGGGACTGCTAACACTCCTCTAACTAAGATCACTCAAAGCTCGCAAGAAGACTATAGCGAATTTGTTAGCAGACTGTTAGAGGCCGCCGAAAGGACCCTTGGTTCCGCGGCTGCCAATGATAAGATTGTAAAACAGCTAGCCTATGAAAACGCCAATTCGGCATGTCGAGCCGTCCTCCGCGGTAAGACTCGAGACAAAACTCTTGATGAAATGCTGAGAATGTGTAGAGATGTCGATCCTTTTACATCCAAAGTCCAAGCCCTTTTAGCTGTAGGTGCCGCTGTTCAAACTCCCCCGGTTTCTTATCCTCCTTCCTTCCCCAGGGGCGCACCGCCTATGCGTAACTGCTTTAAATGTGGACAGCCAAGCCATTTCGCTCGCCAATGCCCTACCACAGCTCCTCCTCCTAGAGTTGGGTCAGTCCCCGGTATTTGCCCTCGCTGCCATAAGGGGCGGCACTGGGCCAAAGAGTGCCGTAACAATCCAACAAATCCTTTTTACAGTACCACAAATCCTTTCACCCCCCCTTTTCAGGGAAACGGGCTGAGGGGCCAGCCCCGGGCCCCCCAGCCAATTCCATTTCAGCCGGCCTCGGGGAACAGCCTAGCTGTAGCACTCCCGCCCTCTATCGGGCCACACCCGGGAGTGCAGGACTTGACCTCTGTGCCTCCTCCTCAACAATATTAACGCCTGAGGAGGGAATTACAATTATTTCCACAGGAATTTATGGCCCACCTCCCAAAGATACTTATTTTCTAATTTTAGGGCGAGCTTCCACCACAATAAACGGCCTTATTGTCCACCCTTCCTTAGTTGACAATGACTATACTGGAGAAATAAAAATTCTTGCTAGTGCCCCCCAGTGCCCTGTCAGCATTATGAAAGGTCAGCGCCTTGCGCAGGCGCTCCCCCTCCCTTTAAGTACATCTCACCCTGCTATTCATAAGCAGCGAGGCTCCTCTACCCCAGGTTCTTCAGACTTATATTGGATCCAAGCTATTACTAAAGAACGCCCCACTCTTAAACTTAAGATCCAAGGAAAAGTATTTGAAGGAATTTTAGATTCGGGGGCCGACTCTACGGTCATATCTCAGGCTTCATGGCCCTCCAGCTGGCCCTTACACGCTTCCTTGACCCATCTACAAGGAATTGGGCAGTCAAGAAACACCTTACAGAGCTCACAGTTATTAAACTGGGAAGATGAAGAAGGAAATACCGGATTCATTCAACCCTTCGTAGTTCCTGGGTTGCCGGTAAATCTTTGGGGAAGAGATATCCTCTCTCAAATGAAAGTCATCATGTGTAGCCCTAATGAAGTTGTAACACAGCAGATGCTTTCACAGGGTTACCTCCCTGGTCAGGGGTTGGGCAAACTAAAACAGGGAGATCCCAACCCGATACTGGCCACGCCTAAGATAGACCGCTCAGGTTTAGGGTTTGAAAAACATTTTTCGTAAGGGCCGTTGCTCCTCCTGCACTCCAGGCAGACAAGATTACTTGGAAAAGTGATGTTCCTGTCTGGATCGATCAATGGCCCCTTACCACTACAAAATTAAATGCAGCCATAGAGTTAGTGCAGGAACAGCTGGCTGCTGGACATATTGAACCTTCTACATCCCCTTGGAACACCCCAATCTTTGTAATCCAAAAGAAATCAGGCAAGTGGAGGCTCCTACAAGACCTCAGGGCGGTTAATAAGACTATGGTCTCTATGGGCGCATTACAACCGGGAATTCCCTCTCCAATAGCCATCCCTAAAGGGCATGTCAAATTAGTAATTGATCTAAAAGATTGTTTTTTCTCCATACCTTTGCATCCTGATGATTGCAAACGTTTTGCCTTTAGTATACCCATTACCAATTGTGTAGGGCCTTCTCCCCGGTTTCAGTGGAGAGTTCTCCCACAAGGAATGGCCAACAGCCCCACTCTTTGCCAAAAGTTTGTAGCCCAGACTATAGACCCCTTTAGGTTGCTCTTCCCCACTTTGTATATTATCCATTATATGGATGATATTCTTCTTGCCGGTCCTGACCAGCAACAGCTCTATGCAGCCAGTCAACAGCTAGTCACTGCCCTCCGAGATCGAGGACTACAAATTTCCCCAGAAAAAGTCCAGGTCCACCCCCCCCAACTATTTTTAGGCTTTGAATTATTTTCTAATAAAATCCTCACTCAAAAAATTCAGTTAAAGAGAAGCTCCTTAAACACTCTTAATGATTTTCAGCGTCTGCTAGGAGACATCAACTGGCTCAGGCCTTATTTAAAGCTGACCACCGGAGAGTTAAAGCCCTTGTTTGATGTCCTACGTGGAGACCCTGATCCTTCCTCCCCCCGCTCGCTTTCATCAGAAGCACAAAGGGCATTAACCATTGTAGAGCAGGCTATTTCTGAACAGACCATTAGCTACTTCTCTCCACATCTAAGTTTGTGGCTGCTCATTTTCCCTACCCCCTTCTCCCCTACAGGAGTCCTTTGGCAAAACCATCCACTATTTTGGGTTCATTTGCCAGCCTCCCCCCCTAGAGTCTTAGCTACCTATCCTCAATTAGTTGCTGCCCTTTTACGTTTAGGCCGAGAAGCAGCTCTCAAGTTGTTTGGGAGAGACCCTGAAGTTATAACCCTCCCATACAATACATCTCAATTACAATGGCTTATTCAACATGATGATGATTGGGCAATTAGCTGCACCTCCTTCCATGGGACAATAGATAATCATTACCCTGCAGACAGATTAGTCCAGTTCCTTCAAAAGACCCCGGTTGTCTTTCCCAAAAGGACTAAAACCACGCCAATTGCTGGGGCCGTGATAGTGTTCTCTGATGGGTCCTCCTCCGGTATAGCCGCTTTCAGTATTAATGGGCAAGTTACTCGAATACAGACAGACCTCTCTTCTGCACAACTTGTTGAACTAACTGCAATAATCAAAGTTTTTGAGCTTTTAATAGATGCCCCCTTTAACCTTTACACTGACAGTGCCTATGTAGCAACCTCTGTTCCCCTATTAGAGACAGTGCCTTATATACGTCCCTCTACAAATGCTTCCCCCCTATTCGCAAAATTGCAAAAATTAATTCTAAACCGCGATGCCCCTTTTTTCATCGGGCACATACGCGCTCACACTGGCCTTCCAGGGCCGCTTGCCAAAGGCAATGACAGAGTTGATCTGGCGACTCAATTAGTAGCCTCTGTCACGTCAGACTCACCCTTGGCTGCAGCCCAACGGGCTCATGAACTACATCATCTCAATGCTCACACTCTTAGACTCAAATTTTCAATCACCCGAGAACAAGCCCGCCAAATAGTTCGGCAATGTCAAGGATGTCTAACTCTCCTCCCAGAGCCTCATAACGGAATCAACCCCCGGGGGTTAGTTCCAGGAGAGATATGGCAAATGGATGTCACTCATTACCCTTCTTTTGGTAAATTAAAATATATCCATGTGTCTATTGACACATGTAGTGGTTTCCTATGTGCATCCTTGCAAACGGGAGAGGCAACTAAAAATGTTATTACCCATGTTCTCTCATGCCTGGCATATCTACCACCACCTAAAATCTTAAAAACTGACAATGGGCCTGGATACACCAGCTCTAGCTTTAAACAGTTCTGTGCGCAGTTAAGTATTAAGCACATAACAGGAATCCCCTATAATCCCCAAGGCCAAGGCATTGTTGAAAGAGCCCACTTAACCCTTAAAAACATGTTATTCAAACTTCAGTCGGGGGGAGAAGTACTCTATCCGAAAACAGGTAATGCAAAGACACTCCTAAATCATGCACTGTTTGTTCTTAATTTCCTTACTTATGACTCCGCGGGTAAAACCGCTGCTGATCGCCTTTGGCATCCCTCCACGGCAGATAATTATGCACAGGCTATGTGGAGAGATCCGATGACCAACACATGGCACGGGCCTGACCCTGTGCTCATATGGGGGAAAGGACATGCTTGTATATATGATGCTAAGGCACAAAATGCCCGATGGCTCCCAGATAGGCTCATTAAACTTCTAGACACAAATAAAAGCAAAAACAATAACTCTAGTCCAGGGCATGTTAACCCCTGAGAAGCCTTCCCTTTCTGTTTAATTTCAGAAGGCAAGAAGTGGATCCACGCATCTCATGTGAAACCTGTTGTGGAGAGCCCAATCTACCAAGAATCCTCTCCAGCTTAAGATCAGCAGAACGCCCCTAAGATGATCGCCTTCGAACTGTGTGCCATTGTACTGGTACTGTGCTCCCTTCCCCCAGGCAGATGTTCCAGCCCACAGCAGTCTCACAACTTGACCTGGGAGGTGATCAGTGGGACAGGGAACGTAGTTTGGAGTGTGTCAAAAATAGCACACCCCTATTCCTGGTGGCCAGACCTGTACCCCGACCTGTGTACATTAGCAATAGATGCAGCCAATTGGGGTTTGGAAGGACACACAGACTTCCAAAAACCCCCCTCCTCCCCTGGGAGCCTAGGATCGCCCCCTTGGGGAGGATGCGGAGAACCCAGCAAGAGGAGAGAGCTGAAAACCCTCACTTTCTATGTCTGCCCTGGTTACCATCGTAGCCAGGCCCTTAATTGGAAGTGTCAAGGATTATCAGATTTTTACTGTGCAAGCTGGAGTTGTGAGACCTCAGGTGACACCTACTGGCGGCCCTCCTCCTCATGGGACCTTATTAAAGTCACTGCTAATTACACCCACTCAAATCGGGGCAACGATGGCACGTGCAATACATGGTGTCACCCGTTGCGTATCGAATTCACCAATCCTGGGAAACGGAGTACTAGTTGGACAACGGGGGCCACATGGGGACTGAGACTCTACCAGAGTGGCTATGATAATGGAGTCTCGTTTACAATCAAGCTTAAAGCAGAGCCTCTTCCAGCTGTCCCAGTAGGACCCAACGCTGTCTTGCGAGACCAGCCGCGTCTCCCAGCCCCGCCCGCGCCAACCCTAGCCCCACCTGCAGACGCTGCCACCCCTTCCTTCGCCTCCACTCTTAACCGACCCACCTTCCTTCCTAGCACCGGATGGCGCTTTCTCAACCTCCTTGAAGGAGCTTTCCGAGTTCTAAATACCACCAACCCAAATTCTACCGAATCCTGTTGGTTATGCTTTTCCTCTTCACCTCCTTACTATGAAGGACTAGGATTGTTAGGCAATTTTAATAATACGACCAGCCACGAAGCCTGTAGCTGGGGCTCGCAAAAGTTAACCCTGACTGAGGTAACTGGAAAAGCTACATGTTTAGGAACAATTCCCTCAACCCATAAAAGTCTGTGTAATCACACCCTACCTATAGTTTCCTCAGGCGAGAACAGGTATCTAGTCCCTCCCCGTCAAGGATGGTGGGCTTGTAACACTGGACTAACACCGTGTGTTTCCACCTCTGTTTTCAATTCCTCCCATGATTTCTGTGTTATGGTTCAACTAGTACCAAGGCTTATATATCATGATGATTCCTCATTTGTCACTGAGTTCGACCCTAAAAATAGGTACAAGAGAGAACTAGTCTCGTTGACCCTAGCCACATTAGTGGGAGTAGGAATTGCAGCAGGAGTGGGAACAGGGACAGCTGCCATCATCCAGGGGAACCAAAACTATGAAGGGCTGAGAATCGCCATTGACGACGATCTAAAAACCATAGAACAATCTATTACCAAACTTGAAGAATCTCTGACTTCCCTTTCTGAAGTCGTCTTGCAGAATAGACGGGGGCTAGATCTACTGTTCCTAAAAGATGGAGGTCTGTGTGCAGCTTTAAGAGAAGAATGCTGTTTTTATGCAGACCACTCCGGAATAATAAGAGATTCAATGTCAAAGCTTAGAGAAAGGCTAGACCAGAGAAAGAGAGAGCGAGAAGCTAGCCAAAGTCCCTTTGAGTCCTGGTTCACTAAGTCCCCATGGCTCACAACTCTGATCCCCACCATCCTTGGACCCTTAGCAGGAATCCTCCTTTTAGTGTCTTTTGGCCCTTGGGCCTTAAGAAAACTAACAGCCTTTATTCGAGAGCAGGTTGACCAGCTCGTCAAGCCAGCAGTTGCTGTTCATTATCACAGACTTACAGCCTGTGATGAAGAGTCTAATACCGAGCCAACCAACGCTCCCGGTCTCCAGTTCTCAACTTTACAGGCACCTCAACCATGGTACCATCGATTCTGGCACCGTAATTAATGTGGCCCATATGCTGGTCGGCCAGAACCAGACATACCCCATTACCATTTATGAGGGTATGGGCATCGAGATGAGTGCGAGACAAAGTACCGCAAGGGAGGGTTCTTCCTAGAACCTCTCTGGTCCTCCCTGAGAATATGCCTGGCTTGCATAGAGGTTGGTATCCATATGTACATAAAGCCTTAATATCAGCTAGCAATTTGGCTTTCAGCTCTGCCTCTCCTCCCTAAAAGATACCGAGAGCATATAGGTAGACATTCGCAAGATGTTACCTTACTGGAGGAGCCAGGCCTCTATTCCCTCACTCGATTAAGGCCCACCTTTCTGAAATAAATAGAAAGGGAGGAGATGTTGGGAGCCACACAAAGACAACAAGATGGCCACAGTTCATGAGGTTCCTGCTTCACTTCCTGGAGATTAGCTGCGAGCCCGCGCGCGCCAACAAGAAAGCCCGCGCGCGCCAAGAGATACTCTTCTCCCCCTCCTTCCCCATTATCATATGCCAATCAGAATGTAACGCGCTGCGCCATCCCTGCTGTGCAGCCAATCCCCTGCTTACAAGTATCCTATGGCCCACTCTGCCCCTGAACATTAGTATATATGTACCCCCGTCTTACAATAAAATTTGAAGGCTTGATCAGAACATTGTCTTGCCTTCGCTCTTCTCTCGCCCCCATTTTCTTTCAGGTCGGATCTCCCTCGTCCCCACAAATAACTAGGTCCCGCTGGACGGGACAGCACAAATCTTAGTAGTACAGCTTAATGAATTCCACATCCAGATCAAGATATCATATGGTCAAATTTAAATAAGGAGACCAGTGGCATTCACTGTTAAGAATGCAGATTTCTGGTGAATGGAAGGGTTGAAAGGAAACATGAGGTAGTAGTAGGAACTGCGAAGAGAAAAGTTTCAACAGAGAAAGTGCAGGAATCAGCACTGGAGAAAATTAAGACGGCAATATTGCAAGGCCAAAGAATGGAAGAAACTGTCATCAGTTTAATCTTTGAAATCAGCAACTAAATTATATTAACCTTCCCATCCTCTTATCTCATGGTTTAATCTTAAAATTCTCTTCTGTACTTTAGACAAAAAGTCATGTACAATGGAAGGGATATTTATGTCATCAGTTCTCAGGATCAAATGCAACCCATGTTGTCCCAAAGTCTAAGGCCCAGTCAACACAAATTAGTAGATTAGTCATTTTCCTGTGAACTTGTAATGGTCAATTGTGGAGCCACCACTGGGATTTCCAAGTACGGTGATGTCAGGCATCTTAGTAATGAAGCTGATTGACTATAGAATCCTCTCGGTCGCCAGGTCATCACACTTTATTACTGGGGGAAAAACAAGTCAACTGGGAAAAGATCAATTCAGTCAGGTCACATAAATGATGTTAAGCACTTGTCTGGAATTAGTTTCTTGTTATCAGACAAGAAAATACAGAGGCACGGGCTATAATAAGATAAGTTCCACTATAACTCCTTTTAAATTAAAGTGGTAAAGATTCAACGTGTACCTAAGCCATTGCCTATAGGTAGATAGTGGCTTCAGGCTCAGAATCAGCTTTTCAGACCTACTTTCAAAACTGATTCAGAGTGGGTATGGAGATAGGCAAAAGTCTAATTTTGCCTTCCAAATCTAGTCTAGTGGTATGTCTATGAGTAAACAGAAAAACAGTCCATGAATTTTTATCTATCTTTTTTCTACTCATCAGGAAAAGAGTGAGTCATATATTTTTAACCTCCTAGCTAGACAAGTTCTCTGCATGCTTCTTCACTTAATAAAACAGAAATAATACACCCATTAAAAAAGGGCTGACTTCCTCACTCTGCCTACCCTAAAGGACAGAGATAAGGTAAAGGTTATTTTCAAATTAAAAAAATGACTTTTAAAATATCATTTGTTCAGATTACATTTTAATTTGGTTTATGACTATCCATATTCCATTGTACAATGTGAGAAAAAAGTGGTAGATTACATTTTACTAGATGGCTACCTATCAAAAAACAGTTGAAATCATCTCTGTAGAACTCTCGCCAAAAATGTTTAACCTGAATATTTAGTCAAGTAGTCAAATACGGATTTGGGGATTGGCCTGGACTGTTCAAAAATGTCAATGTAACCAAAGACAAAAAAAAGGACAGCAGCAAGTGGAGGGCACAATATGGATGAAAAGGAAACAAAGAAAAACATGTTGGCCAGATACACTTTGTGACCCTTCATGGGGTCTTGGATCAAACAATAGATAAAAAGTAGAAAGACCATTTGGGGGACAGTTGGGGCACTCTGCTCCGTATATTAGATAATATTATTTTATCCACAATGGATTTCTTGAGTGTGATAATATTATGGTAATAAAGGAAATGTCCTTGTTTTTAGGAAAATCATGCTGAAATATTATTACAGGGAAGGAATGTTATGCTGTTTGCTACATATTTTCAAGTGGTTCAGATAAAAATATTTTTATCTAGAAAGAAAGCGAATGTGGCAAAATGTTAACAACAGCTGAAGAATTTAGGCAAAGGGTACCCAGGTGTTCATTATTCTTTCAACTTTTCCAGTGCAATTGAAATGTGCAAAAGACTAAGGTGGGGAAAAGTGAACAATGCATAAACAAAACAAAATAAAAAGTTGGCAAGTAATGAAAAAAACTGCATGAATTTTCTAATAATAAAAATATGCTTTCATAAACCTAATTACCTAAACCAAAATAAATTCACTATATTAAAGTATTAAGGTATATTACTTAAGGGCAACACTAATTTTTCTAATACAAAAAATGGATAAATTAGGTGGCCTTAATTATATAACAAAAGGTCTCATTGAAGGAGTTTCCCTAAGTAAAAAGCTGTGTAATTTTTAAAAGCAGTGTAGAAACAGACCAAATGTTATTAGAAAAGATCACAGAAATTAACTCTAGTTCATCTTTATACAGCAGATCAGTATCTCCATGTTTCTCCAGACATAAAACTTCATATATTTCTTCAAAAGAAAATTTAAAGACAAATAGAACATGTATAGTTAAAAGATGTGATGGTCCATTTTTATCATATACTTCAATTCAACCACTCCAAAGGTAAGCACCATAAAACAACTAGAAACAATTAACTGCACTCCACAGGCAGAAAACATGATATTCTGGTCTGAATTCCATTAAAGTAGTTCAGAGCAGAAATTCTATATAAAGAGTGAGTGGGGAAGAACCCTCTAATAAACAGGACTTGGATGACAGTTGAAGATAAAATTTAAGATCGTGGGATAAGAGATGCCTTATCTTGAAAGTCTTCCTACAGATTTTTGAGTGAAAAATTTGTAACTAAACTTTAATAATCTTTGTAACAAACGGCATATGTACGTAAGTATGTATGTGTGTGCTGGTGTATGGATATACACACATATATATTTGATAGATTCTCAAGGTGGTGTAGTGTTGTTTAAATGCAGTGTGAGCACTCACATATTCTAAACAGACTGTTGAGGCTTTCCTGTTCTGATAGAAGGTTGGACAGTTGCCCATCAATCCCATAAGAAATCAGAAAGTAACTCAAGGAAGTCTTTTTATGGGTTCATTTGAATATTAATTAGAAAGAGCATCTCTGTAACATGAGCTAACAATTTATTGTTTAAATTAAATTAATTCATGACAAATTTAAATATCCTGTTAATGTGGAGTTACATTCTATACTTTAAAACCTGTTTACTGGTATAGATTTCCTATTACTATGTTTTCTTAGGAAAAACACATTTCCTTTACCAGATAAACTCTATAAGGGAAAGAAAAATAAGATTATTTTTATGAAATAACATATTTTTAGCAGTCTTTCCCTTTCCCTTATAAGACAGCAACAATGTGAACTGTATAGAAAAGAACAAATTTCATAAAATGCATATTTTCAAAACAGTATTTTATTTACCTTGTTAATGGATACTACCAAAGCTGGTTCCATTCTAGCTTCAATTTCTTCAGGAGTATAAAAACAATAGAGTTTACCCCCTCTTAAAACACAATATAACCTTCTCCAACTAATCAGACCTTTTACCATTTCCTGAAAAAAAAAAAAAGTAAATCAAGAAACCATCAACCTTCAATCATTATTAATCATCATGTTAACTCTAAATTCAACAAAATACTTAAACTATCAAAGTTAAATTAGTTTTTATTGAAATTCTCAAATGTGATAGTTATCCATTAATTTACCTGTTAACTCTAAATTCAACAAAATACTTAAACTATCAAAGCTAAATTAGTTTTTTTGAAATTCTCAAATATGATAGTTACCCATTAATTTACCATACAATAAGTCAATACCCCAAAATCAAAGAGTAAGTTAATATCAGAGTTTGGAATTCTCAAAAAGTATTATTAAGCAAAATGGAAGTGATGATTACCACATAACTTTTACATACATAAAATCATAAATCAATGCAGTTTTAGAGAAGCTAGTCTATTAAATATTAGTGCTTAGAATTCCCAACCAATTCATCTAATGACTCAGGAAAATTATACAAATAATTCAATATTCAAAATGCAATTTTCCCTTACTGTTCTCAAAACACTGGAAAATGTTGCCTACCCTGTAAGAATGCAAATTTTCTTTCCCCTTAGTGGAATATTTCAGAAAAAGCTATTGATTCATTGAATCCTATAATTAATTATTTACTGAATATAAATAACTGTGGTTATAAATAAATCAGGAGTAGGTGGCACAGAGGCAGCTCTGAAAGCCCAAAGGCCTAAACTACACCAAAAGCTGTCTACCAGGAAGTCCTTTATGTGAAAGGTGTTGAGCAATCCTCATCAATTTCCACAAGGAGCCCTCTGTAGCTGATTATACTGTTACTGCTGTTAATAAAGCAGAGGAACCTGGTGAGGTAACTCTTTAGCCATCAAAATTGCATTAGACTCCACCCCTTCCCATCCTTACCTCCTGTATCCCCCTTCTTCATCCTATGTCTAACATTTAGAAAACCATCATTTAAAAGAAGACTAAAAAATATTTCTCAATTTCAGAAGACCAAACACTGCCAGTATATTAAGATCTAAATTGGAACTACAATTGTTAGGATATTTAAAGTCCTCTAACCTGCTGATTAAGAAATCCTGCAAATGCATCCTCAGCCATACAAGCTGGCTGGGCAACTAATCGGCAGCACATGTTGCCATATAAGGGCAGCCAAAATGAAGACTCCTCTATTTAAATGAGAGAAAAAAATCAAGTTACAAATATGTTTACTTAAGATCATTATACATTTTGATTTTTTCTTTTTACATTTCTTTTTGCTTTATAGAAGAACATATGCAAAAGTTCTTAATTTACTCAATGTACTTATCTACTCAAATACCAATACCACATTTAATGACAAAATCAAGAGAAGAGACAAAACAGGATGACATTAAACTGATAGTTTACGGTATGCTACACCTGGAATAGACATGGAACTTTAAGTGTCTTGATTGATCTTAAAGTAATTAATCAATAGGAACAGTTCAGGACATTTTACATTAAGAAAACTCAATGTAAAAAAAACATTCTAATAAAGTGAGTTTTTATGTCAAATTCTACTTTTTGCTCTGATTTTCATTTTAATACAAAGCAAAGTGATCCTCTGGATAAAACATTTCAGAACACAACTGTGGGGAAAATGGAATTTCCTAATGGCCAGGATCCTCACCTGAACCTAAACCACTTGGTGAGGTAACTGGCCTGCTGCTAGGCTACTGCTTCCACATGCACAAGTAATAAGTTATTACTGACTGAGTCACTACATAAAGAGGTCTGTCCAGTGCTCTGTGCAGAAGCAGAGACAAAGAGGATTACAGACCTGAAGACTGTTAGATGCAGACATAATTCTAGGGCTTGGCCTAGCTTAGGGAGAATAAAGCCAGGTAATAAACTCTTTTACCCAAAGAGTAATTCCTCAGTCATTCCTCAGTCTTACTGGATCCACAGTGAACTTGCCCATGGCTGAAACCCACTGGCAAGACACCCTTCCTCTTCCTCTTGCCTTACTGAACGATTCAATTGTTAGCCATTAGGTGGAGACCATCAAGAGGGGCATCTGTGCCAGGAATTGGGGTTGGAGCCATGGTGTGCCAGGACAGGGTGCTGGAGCCAGGCAGGATGAGGAGGCTGAGTAGCACTGCCCCACATGAGTTATCAGAGCCTGAATGGGCTGAGGACAAATCACAGGACGCACAGTCTAGAGCTCAAAGGGGACCTCTGTTCAGGAGATGACCTGGCCTGGGGACTCAGAGCCCAAGGAGAGTAAGCAGTCATCTGTTTGGGATGGCTGCCCAGTGTGAGGTGTCAGAACTCAAGCAGTGAGAATGGTGAGCACATCTGGGTGGCGGCCCAGCCATGGAAGTCAGGCTGAGCAGAAAAGAAGCCATCCACACATTTGGTGACCCAGAACAGTGTGTCAGAGCCCAGTGAAAAGGCATCCAAGCAGGGGGGCAACAAGAGCACAGGCAGGTCGAGGAGGGTGTCCCCACAGAGTGAGGGTGAAGGCAGCCAGGCCTGGGGAGTTACAAGCCTGAGCAGGATGAGGAGGGCAGCCCTGTGTGGATTCTATGAGCCTAAAGCAAGGTAGAGAATGTCCACATGGGGCAAGAGGGAGCCCAGAACAGGGAGTCACAGTCCCAGCAGGAAGGAAGCATCTGTGTGTGGAAGAAGGGAGAACAGCTGCTTTAGAGACGGACCAAAGAAGAAAAAGCATTAACAATAGGTGACAGGTTTCTTCTCACTGTCAGAGAAAGGTAACAAATGTGTAGAATGAATTCTGTAGTGATGGATTAGAAATGGATGTTCTGGTATGAACTCATGGTTTTCACCATACAGAGATTAAGAAATAAGTGCCAAAATATATATGCATGTATGAAGCTCTGTCCACTAGGAGGGCCTAAGAATAGCAACACTCTGATAGTGACACTCTAAACAGCAATGAATATACCTAAAGCCCAGAACATAGCTCCTATATTATTTTCCATTATAAAGTACCAGCATTCTTTGGAGAAATGGCTGATTACAGGGCTGGAGCTGGGAAGGTGAGGACTCTGAAAAACCTAGTTATACCATAATGCAAGGAAGTACTCAATGAGGACATTAAAAAGACATGGAAGCCAGCCTGAATGTGTTCCTATTGGCCAAATTGGAGACAATTTGAACCTCAAAATGAACAATGCTATTAACAGGTTATGATGCATGCAATAAAACAGGAAAACATGAGTTCAATTGATATAAATAAGTCAGTGAATAAATTGGAAGTGAAATAAGAAATAATATACTTACATAGTTTAAAGGTATCACCTCCCATACACAAAATACATATTAATTATAAAGGGGAAACAAGAGTAACTTTAAAGCATAGAAGCTCGGCAGACACCACACAAACCCAGTGATCAAAGTGAACATCATCAGTAATGGGATGAATCAAAACTATAGGCCACCTGGTAAGATGGAGTGAAAATGTAACACCATTCCTGCCAGTGATGCGTACCTGAATCTTTTCCCAGGAAGATATCAAACACAAATTGAGGTACCTTCCACAAAATAACTATGATGTTTAAAAATATCAGAGTTATGAAAGGCAAAGAAAGATGAAGAACTGGTCCAGACTGAAAGAACTAAAGAAGCATGAAAATTAAATGCAACGAATGATTCTTCACTGCATCCTTTTGTCATAAGGGACATTACTGGGACAATGAGCAACACCTGAAAGGAGTCTGAGGCATGGATGGATATTCGTTTCCTGACTCGGATAGTTGTACCAACATAGCTGGTTATCCTGTTTGTTTGAAATATGTAATAGCATATTTGGAGGTAAGTCAGCACCACATTAACAACTTCCACTCATACATTTTTTGGGAAAAAGAGATCTTTGCATTCAACTTGCAACTTTCCTTTAAATTTGCAATTGTTTTAAAAAATTCTTTCAAAAACCATTGTGATACTCCTTTAATGTAGTGTGCAGGTAGATATGCAGCTTTCATATCTGTATGGAGGAAAGGACTGCATAATTATGCTATGTATCAAGATATAAAGACAAAATATGGCCCTTCATTCACAATGGACCACATAAAAATGATTTTTTAGTTTTCACTGTACCTCTGTTGACAGTGCTATAAAATAGCTACCCACTGGCTGTTACTATTATTGACCAGAAAGTTTTAGTAACTCTGGGAAATAAAACATTTTTGGTAAAAATACAATTAGTTAATATACTGATGCAACGTAACCAAAGTTTGGTACATCAATTAAATCAAAAAGACAGGGTGAAGAGCACAAAGTAAAATGAAAAATTTTTATTAACTTACATTCTACTAGAAAATAGCACACAACAAATTATCTGGGACTATTCAAATCTTTTTATTAATACTTGTTAAGCCTTCTATCTTAGAAATAAATGGTTTGACATGGGAGAAATAAATGTATAAATACAGGCAATGATTTCAAAATGCAGACATAAGTAAGTAAATAAATGAGAATCTCCTTTCCTAAAATAGGCAGGAAGTGAAATACGAATTCTATAAAAGCATGTATCTCAGTAATACATCTGAAATCAACTTTGTGATATATGAATTTAAAGCTTGGAAGCAAATTTCTTTAGATAGCAGTCCTAGATTTATGAATGGCTTATGTTCAAACTATCTGTAAGCTGTTTGTTTTTTAAGTTAGGAAGCACTTACTAAAGAAATAGAATCATAAGTGATGATTAGTTTTTCAGACCAGTTCATAAAGTTTGTTCAATCAGTAACGTATCTGGAACCTAAATACCACACATAACAATGTGCTTCTCTGGTCTAAGTTCAGAGTTCATGGCATGCCAAGAAAAATAACTCCTTCCTGATTGCAGTCCTTTTAGAGGGATACTGGATATAGAATACATTGCTCTATAGACCCCTTGTCACCAACCCTGCAATTACCTGTTCCTTCTGACCTAGGTTTCTTTACAGCTCAGCACTACTGTGGAGTAAAATGCAGAGTAACAGCTTCCTCTACTTCTGACAAGAAATATGGCATCTAGGCCGGTCACTTAACCTATCTAAGCATCAATTTCTCATTTTAAAAAATACTACCTATTATAAGTAGGATGGTTGTTCTGAAAATCAAGATAATGTGTAGATGACATCTTTCATTGCACTAGATGACAGGTCTGGCACATAATAGATGCTTCTCAGTTTCATACCCAGGGTGGTGTCACCCCTGTAACCATATCCTTTCCACTTTGCAAAGCTGTTGCTCAGTCCTCGTGCAACACATTTAATCAAAATACTTAATTCTTCTTTTCTGATCAAGGGAGGGACTAGGGCAAGATAAAATGAAACAGGAAGTGAAAGAGCAGTTTGACTTTTCATTTCTTTAAGATTTTATCTAATTTATCTGTAGTTTCAAATGGGGAACAAAACAGAGTTTAAAAACGACAGCAACAAAAATAAAACAGAGGCAAGAGAAAGAAGCCAGATAACATCTCGGTTCCGTGTGAGTCAGTCTTCATGATGTGGTTTCATTGTTTTATAAAAAGTACAAAAATTTCTTGGTGACAAATATAAACCTTAAGATAATTTGGCTTTTCCCTTCAACTAGCAAGAGTAATATAGCTGAGTTATCAATTTTGAAATTCTTGTATTTCCTCTTTATACTAGTTGGTAGAAATTGACAGAGCTTTACTTAGGAAAATCCATTATATTAACATAGATTTATATTGATGAATATATTACAAGGTGACTTTTTTCTATATCAAATTGTGTTTCTTTTTAATTACAAGCTTTCTTCTTTTTCAAAATATATTTGATTTACAAGATTTTAATTTACACACACTTCTAGGAATATATCCATTACATAAAAAGCATTAGGTATACAGTTTAGTGTTTCTTAGATTTTATTCTATGGAATCTACAAGTTCCAATGTCAACAGTTTTGGGGTGTTAGTTGTTATAAGCTTCTCACAGGCTTTAATTTGTTAGTTTGTATTGTGTTTCTCTAAGAAAGCTGTATTACACAGTTCCCATGTGTATTTGCCCATGAGCACTTTATTAAAGGAGAATCTAGTTATCTTATAGAACACTGAAAATGACTGACGAATCACTGCTAGCGTTTATGTTTCTCTTGTGAATTTTAGTTCTTTCCAAACTTTTCAGATGATTTGGTTGAAAGAATGGGACCTTTCATCATCAATTCCATTACTCACACACACCAACAGTATTCTGTGTCTTTGGGCACTTTAACAGTAATCATGCCTGAACAGAGAGCACAGCAGAAAGAGCACAGCCTGTCCTGTGCTCTTAAAAGTCTGGCTCATCCACTTGCTACTACATGATCCAGCATGTTACATTCTCTAAGCTATATTTTACTCATCAGTAAAATGAAAATGATAATAAAATGAGGAACTTTTGAAGGTCACAGAGCTAGCCAGTGGTAGAATTAGAATATGAATCCTTGGCTGATGGCTCCACAGCCCCACTATTAACCACTTCATTGTAATACTTCCTTTTAATTATACTCACAGAGATTAAGAATAAGAAGCGCTTTAAAAGTGTTTATTTATTTATTCTTACAGTGAAAAGAACACCTAAGAGGAGACCTAACCTTTTAACAGATTTTTAAGTGTTTAATACAGTATTGTATTGTCAACACTCTGTAAAAGAAGCCAGAAGATAGTGGAATTATATCTTTAATATCCAAAAGAAAAATATTTAAACTGCCTAACTTCTATATCCTGTAAAAATATCTTTCAAGAATTAAGCAAAATAAAGTCATCTCCTAACAAACACAAAGTAAGACACCAGCTGAGCATACTAAAAGAAATTCAAAAGATTATACTTCAAGGCATTAGGAAAATGATCCTAGATGTAAGGTACAAGAGTCAAGTAGTGCGTAGAAACATGTAGGTAAATCTACATAAATATTAAATGTATAAAACATTTTGTAAAATTTAAAAATCAAATAGAATTATAATATATAACAATAGCACATAGGTCAGAGTAATGGGTTTTCACTATTCTAAAGTTCTTGCAATGTCTGAGAAAAAGGTAAAACTATTTTAATTTTAGACTTTAATAAGTATGATTAGTGAAATTTCTAAAGGTAATTTGTAAAAGATGAGAAAAGCAATTATAATGTTCATTAGAACAAGGAAAAACTGAAATAATAAACTATCAATCCTTAAAAACGTAAGAGAGAACAGAAAAACCACCATGGACCACGTGAGACAAATAGAAAACACAGGATATGATGGTACATTTAAACCCAAATATTTAATATATGATTTGGGTTAGAAACTATTTAAAACACAAAAATATTGTCAAGTTGGATAAACACTAAAGTCCAATATATAATCCCATTTGGAGGCATAGCTACTATAAAAATAAGTACAGTTTGAGGTTAAAGAGTAGAAGAAAATACACAATTTAAAAACTGTGTGCATCAAATAGTAAACACTCAAATTACATAAAGCAAAATAGACATAACTGTGAGGTCTAGAAAAATCTACAATCATAGCAGATTTTATCACACCTCTCACAGTAATATACAACATGTAGATTATAGTATTTGTAACATAGCATATATAGAACACACTATTGAATTAAAAAAATGGACAAACCTACCGCAAGACTGATGATAAAAAAACAGAGAAAGTACAAAAAGCTAGTATCAGGAATGGAAAGGAGGTACAAATAGCTAGAAATCCAATAAAGTTACCATGAAGAAGTTAATGCTTTTAAACTTCATATTTTAGATGAAACAGATGCATATGTATAAAAATATAACTTATGCAGTACAGCACAGAGAAGACAAGTAGTGAGTCTATAGCATCTTACTATGCTGATGGACAGTGACTGCAATGGGGTGTGAGGGGGGACTTGATAATATAGGTAAATGTAGTAACAACACTGTTGCTCATGTGAAACCTTCATAAGACTGTATATCATGATACCTTAAAATAAATATATATGTATAAAACCTACTAAAATTAACTCAAGAAACAGTAAACCTGAAGAACGCTGTAACTGTTAAAAATAATTGAGTAAGAGATAAATACATAGTGATACAATCATATAATAAAATACTATCAGCAGTAAAATGCATATATCCATCACTAAGAAGATGTGATGTAATTCTATCCATTAAAAGTTCAAGACAAGAAAAATTATATGTGGTAAAATCATAAAGATACACAAGGAAGTGAATACCATAAAAATGGGGACTTATTTACTCCTGGAGTAATTTAGGGGAAGTAGTGTTGGCAATGTTATTTCTGACATCAAAGTGGTTTTCCATATATTCACCTCATAATTACTTGTTAAACTATACATTTACATTTTATGAACTTTACTTTTAATGTAATTTTTAGTGTGGAGCTTAAAAAATATTGTTGTAAAATTAACCATGTTATCAGTACAAAGCCATCCATCTTACAACATAAGTAAGGTAGCACATAATTTCATATATTCTGCTATGGAAAACAAGAGTAAATAACTCAAATCATATTTCCCAACTACTTTACCAATACCACTCTGTATTTTTTATCACAAGTAAAATAATCTGGGACAGTGGAAAGTGCTCATAAACCTTTCTACTCACTTAACTCCCTACTTCATCTCACTGTTTTTCTTTTGCATAAACTACAACTCCCAATATCATCCAGAGAGAAAAGGGTTAAGGTGAATTTGGCCCTATCTTCTCTCATATCCTCTTCTTCTTACCAACAGAAGGGTTGGCTTCCTCAATTTTAAATTTAAAAATAACACAGGCTTTCATTGCCAAGTGGAAGGGTGGTGAAGTCATCATTTTCAAGTAAAAGACAAGGATTCAGAATACATAAAACTTCTGTTCTCACTAAGCTGGCCTCACAAACAACTCTCTGGCTAATAGCATGGATGGAGGAAAACAAACCTGTCTTTTGGGGAAAAGGCTGGACATATTTGAAAGAACTCACAGAATCATTCATGTCTACATTATTTAAACCAATATCCACTTTAGGGGAACATACTAAAATTAGAAATTATTATGTTGCTACATATCTATCGACATAACATACAATAAGTAAAATATAGGCTGTACTTACCATTTCCATTAATAGACAGATTATGGGTCTTGAAGCTATCCTCAGCACTTTCCAAGGTTAGTGTAGTATGAGCTAGCAAATTATACTTTGCACCACTAATAGTGAGAAAGAAGACACGTTTTAAGTATTTTAGTGTATTTTCTATTATATGAAATATTTAGATGTTCAACAACCAAAAAATCCTGATTAAAAAATAGGCAAATATCTTGAATAGACATTTCTCCAATGATCATACAAAAAGCAATGAAAACATGCAAAAATGCTCAAAATCACTAATAATTAGGAAAAAGCAAATCAAAACCACAATGAGATACCATTTCACACCCATTAGGATGGTTATTAATTAAAAGAAAATTAAGTAACAAGTGTTGGCCAGGATATGAACTGGAACCTTTGTGTATTGCTGACAGGAATGTTAAATGGTGTAACCACTATAGAAAACGTATAATGGCTCCTCAAGAAAAACTTGAAACAGAATTACTATATGATTCAGCAATTCCACTTCTGGTTGTATACCCAAGAGAATTGAAAGTGGGGCTCAAATATGTTAAAGTAGATTTATTCACAACAGCCAACAGTGGAAAAAGCCCAAGTGTCCATTCAAAGATGAATGGATAAACAATGTGGTACAGACATACAATGGAATATTGTTTAGTCCTAAAAAGGAAGGAAATTCTAACACATTCACTAGATGAACCTTGAAAAACATGATGCTAAATGAAATAAGCCAGCCACAAAGGACAAATAACTACACAGTCCCACTAATATGAAGTACCTTAGAGTAGTCCAATGAATAGAAACAGAAGTAAAATTGGAGGCTGCCAGTGACTTGTGGAGGAGAGGAACAGAGCATTATTGTTTAATGGGTATAGTTTAAGAGGATAAAAAGGTTCTGGAGATGGATGTGGTGAATGCACTTAATGTCATTGAACTGTATGTATACTTAAAGGGGTTTAAAATGGTAAATTTTTATCCATGTTATGTATATTTTAGCACAGTAAGAAAATGAAGAAAAAAAACCCACATTTAGATGTTACAGATGACAGATTATAGTCAACATGAATGAATAATAAACTTAGCATATTTATTTCTTTATGCTATTTTATCTTAAGAAAATCTGAAAATTAGTTTAAGTCACGAATGTTTTTATGAAGGATCTCCATTCATTCAAAAATGTTAACTGAACACATAATACATGCCAAGTCCTATGCCAGGTGATGGTAATTAATGGCAAATGAGACTCACTATAATATCCTGATGCAGGAGGGAAGAAAAAAAAAAGAGTAAGCAGAGGACTAAATCAAATATTTGGCATTTGTTAAGTCATAATGCCACTTTTTCTATGAAGCAAAAGGGATAAGAAAACTGAGGACCTATGTTATGTAGGAATCAGGAAAGGACTCTCTGAAGAGGCAATAGTTACAAGTTCATAAAAGGATAGAGCCAAACAAAGAATGCAAGGGAACATTTCCAGCAGAGAGAACAGTATGTGCACAGAGAGGGCTGCACGAAGACCACTATGGCAGAGAGTGAGCAAGAAACATAGTACAACATAAAGTTGGAAATACAGGCAGGGATTAGATCACCTACAACTTTGTGAGCATTGGAAGAAGGGTGGATTTAATTTCAAGTGTAATGGGAAGTCACTGAAGAAGGTTTTTGAATAAAAGAATAGTGCTGGGATTTGATTCCCTAGGGGTAAGAATCAATTTTCTTCTGGTTTGCAAACTTAAATGACTTGGGGTTTTTTATCTATACTATGGGAAAATGGAGGACCTCATTACTAATTCCATGTTTCATTATAGTCCCCTTTATTAGTGTTAAAATAGCAGTCTTGCTAATGTATCTAAAAATTTTAATGATAAACTTCATATCCTGATACTTTGTGGTGATAAAAAAGTGCATTTTTCTTTAATAATAATAGTATTTTCTGTGCTAGTAACCTTAATCATATTTCAAGACTTTTCTTGGTTTTATAATTTTCCAAAGTAGTAAAATCTCAACATTGAAACATCAAAGGGCATGTTAAAAATAGGAGATAGGCAGAAACATGGACAAACTCTGGAAAGAGGAAGTCTGATGAGAATTCATATTAATTGTGGTATGTTTCAGAAACCTTTATTTCTTACAAATCTTTAACATTACAAAGAAAAAATATGTATACATGTAATGAGTATGCAATGCACACATGCACTTCTTTAATAAATAATGGCATACCCCAAAGAATGAAATTGCTCACTTAAACAACACCTTTTTTTTTCCAGTTTGAGAAATAGCTGACACTCAATATTGTATGAATTTACAGTGTACAGCATAGTGGTTTGTTTTATCTTGGTTTTTAATATAAAATCATCATAGTTTAGAGATACCTCTCAATACCCAGTGTTGTTTTGGTCAGTGATTACATAGGAAATGTTACGTTTCTATCTCTAAAACTCAACAAAATACTTTTAACAAATCGATGCATGAGTAAAAAATAAAAATTTATGTTATATTCTGAATATAACTGGTACAATATCAGACTCATATATAGACTTTTGGAAAAACTAAGCAGAAACAAATCTCCACCGCTGTACCCACCTCATACTCAGAGAATGTGGGCCATTTTCTACTATTAGTAACACATCCAGAACAAGATTCTGTAGTACCCTTCATAATTAGCTCTTATTTTTCCCTAGTGTTACACTGGAGTTTCCCCCAAAAGCTAAGGAGGTATTATAGGAAACTGTGAAGAATCAAAGCAATTGAGAACAGCAATTACAATGGAAGAGTAAATAGTACCACAAATGGAATTTCCCATTAGCAATCACACTAGTGTTTGGAGATCAGGGTGCAGTATGTTAAACATGATTTCAACATGATAATTTGTCACTGACATACAGGTTTTATGGAACCACATTATAATTTTTCCCTCTTACAATAATGGGAAAGGATTCCCTATTAGCATTTGAATGCAGAATGTGTCATTTTCACAAATAGATTATTGACAATAAGTGGATAGGTGATTCAAGACAGTGAAGCCAGGTGTGCTAACAAACAAGGCCAGTGTAGCTAAAGTACAGTGAGGCACAGGGAGAGGGAGACAGGGTGTCCAAGAAGTAAGTAGAAGGCAGACTCTGTACACTGCAGTGCCTCAGATGGTATGATAAGGACACTGGATTAAATTCTGAGTGAGATGGGAAGCAAATGGTAGGTTTTGTGCAGAGGTGTGTGCTACAATCTGACCTGTATTTTTAAATGGTCCCTCTAGCTGCCATATGGGAAACAGGCCATAGGGGCCAAAAGTGAAAATAGAGATACCAACAAGAAAACTACTGCAACTGACCAGTCAAGAGCTGATGCAGGCCTGAAACAGGGGGTGGTTGGAGAGTCAGTAAGAAGTGGGAAGATTCTCGATGTATTCTTAGAGTTGACCCAATGTGCACATGGGATGTGAAAGAAAAGAGTCAAGGACAACTCAAAGGCTTTAGGGCTGAGCAACTAGAAAAATGGAATTATTAACTGCAGAGAGGCTGACTGACAGAACAGATATGGGAAGTAAGAATTTGTTTGAGGCAAGTTAAGTTTAAGATTTCAGCTGCATATATGAATCTGGATTTAGAAGAGGAAAAACTACTGGAGAAAAATTTAGGAGTTACTATAGATGAAATTGAACGAAAGTTAGAAAGTTAAATGAAGTCTAAGGACTAAAGAGTGGGACACAATCACTCCATCATTTCAGATTAGGTTGAACACCGATGAACAAAGGAGAATGGTGAACAGTCACTGAGGTAGAAGAAAAAAGCACAGAAGTGGTATCCTCGAAAGCAAGTTTAAAAAGCATTTCAAGGACAGGGGTTGCTTGTGTTAAATAATGCTGAAAGGTCTGGGAAGAGGAATCCTGATAACTGACCACAGGCTCTGGCAACATGCAGATCACTGTTCACCTGACAAAAGCAGTTTCTGTAGGGTGGGATGGAGGTAACAAGATGGCAGCTGGCTGAAATGTTCCAAGAGAGAGGAAGAGGGAATAAGGAACATAAAAGACTCTTTTCTGTAAAGCACAGTTGTGAAATGGACCGGTAGAAATGGGAGGTATCTTAACATGTGTATATGTTGGTGGAAATGATGGAATAGAAGAAAAATTGATAATATAGCAGGGGGAGGGGAGGTTATGTGCAGGAGCCTTCTTTGGAGTAGTTGAGAAGATGGGATCTAGTGCACAAGGAGATGGCCTTAGATGAGGCAAAGGTAGTTCACAAGGAAGGAAAGCAGCAAATTAAGTTACACTGCACATAGACTGGTAGATTTGGTAGGTAGAGGATAGATATCCAACCTCTCTTCTGATGGCTTCAGCAGCATCGGTAACATATGAAGCAAAATCACCAATAACATAGGAAACAAAACAGTTTTGAATAGAAATGGAAAGGAGGAGGTACTGGATGTTTCAGAAGACAGTAGCAAGATGTGAAATGCTTATCCCAAAGAGAGGTAAAGTGGAAAGGTACGGTAACTTAGTAGATTGCTCAATCGTATTGACAGCTCACTGAAGGTTAGTGACCATGTGTCTAAAATAAGACCAGTCAATATGACTGTTTTTCTCCAACTTCCTCATCTATTCCTCATGAGTGCAGGTACAGAGAAGCTAAAAGTAGTATTTAACCAAGAATGGAATCTTTTTCCAAGGTATGTATGACAGAAGGAGAGAATGCTAAGGAAGAATAAAATGGTAAATCATGCAATCAAAGCTAATTGGAGTCAGACTACTGAAGGGAGCAAGCTAGAAATGTGGCAGGTAGTGGGAAGAGTCCAATACCTACTGTAAAGATTTTAAAGGGTATGCAGTTATTTGTAATGACAAGATATAGGCTACAATCATGGGGTAGACAGATGAAATAGGTGGGAGAACAAGATCCCTGGATGTAAGGAGGTCATGAAACTGACAGGTCAAGGTATTAGATTGTCTTCATGTATTTTAAGTACATCAAGAAAAATATCTGGAAGAGTGGGAGGCAGAGAGGGAGAGACAGAGAATGAAGAAACCTTTAAATTTTATATTTAGAAGTAATATTTTAATTTATTCTCACTGACCACTAGAAACATTTGAGTATTCTTTCCTTCAGGAATAGCATCATTTCAATACATAAAGGAGTATAAAAGAATGCTATTAGTGTGCACAGGAGTGTGGGTGAGGCGGCATGTTTAGAAAGCAGCTTGTAAGGCAGAATAGGCTAAAATGATGTGATGACCAAAGTATGTTTAATTTTTTTCTCAGACCTTAAGAAATAATTGTAAGACATCTTTTCTTCAACTACTTAAAGATGAACATGTAAGATATTTGCCTCTATTTCCAATGAATGATACATCTGAAAATAATACAAAAAGTTATTGATAACCACCTCTAAGAATGGTTAAATAAACTATAGTCCTTAAAATGATTATGTGAAGACTGTACTAACTTTAGAAAAAAGCTGAATGTATAATTACCCTGCATAACTAGATAATTAAACAGGAAGAAAAATAAAGGTTCAAATTATAAAAAGTACATAATTTTGAGTAGCTGAACTATATATAAGTAACTTTTTTTCTCTTCTAGAAGATTCTATTTCTAAAGTATATATTATTTTTGTAATGAAATAATAACTGTGTTGAAGTGATAATAGGATGAAAACCTCTCTAAAAATCAGAAACATGCAAAGCAGTATAATACTACATCTACCTACATGCAGTTTAAGGCACTGTGACAAGCAGTATCTTTTTAATGCTTCACAATAACCACTTGAAATAGGCAGGGCAGACAGATTTCTTGACCCATTTTTTCGGGCGAGGAAACTGAAGTTCAGCAAATGTAAATTACTTGCCTATAGCTAGCAAGTGGTATAGTGGAAAAAAAACCTCACTATACTACCTTTACACTTCAGTGAGAATAAATTACAATGTTACTCCTAAGAAATAGTTTAAAATTAAGGTACCTTTTCTGTTAAAGCAGATACACAGTATCCATGTTTTACTAATGCAAGAATTTTGAGTGCAGGGAGCATAACTTATTAATCTTTGAATCCGATGTATCACACAATATAGCTGCTGAATAATCATTTCTAAGATAATTAAATGAATGAATAAATTATACTCAATAGCTGAGTAATTCCTTAGTTATGTTTGAGCACTTCACCATTTACACATGCTACTAAACCATTAACACCACTGTTCTTAAAATATAAATAATCCATTTACAAGTGTTAGGATCCTTGTTTTGTAACTTCAATCTTATTCAAAATGTAGTAGAGTGGCTTATTTCTTTTCAAATTAATACACCTTTTGTCAAGTAAACAGTCACCCTCAATTTTACCAGCTTGCACAAGATGGTAGTTTAAAATGATGTATACTCATACAGTGAAGAAAAATGTACTAAATAGTTTTCAAGAAGCATAAAGTAGTTAATTCAGTTATTGGAGGCACTGAGGAAATCTAGCTAAAGTATTTCACTAAGCTATTTTCCACAAATAAAAAGAACAAATAAATCACATCAGGGAGCACGCTAAAAATTACTAAAAATGTTCACTGTCTTCCTTCAGATCAAACAATACTTTATGATATTTCAAGGCACTTCATTTTTAAACCATGACTAATTACAGTGCCAGTGCTTCCAAAACCAACAATGATCTCACTTTTAAAACATTCGTGTGAGGATAACATTTTCTTACTAAAACATTACACTCATTCTTTTTAGCCAATCCTAATATTGAGTTCCCAAAAGTTTAATCAGCTACATTTTTTTATCAAATAGGCCAATTGTTGTAACCTTGGTGGTGGTGTGTGTGTGTGGGGGAGATGTCCAAAAATGCTATGAAAAAGTAAATGACTACTTTAAATGGTATTTTTTAATCTGAAAAAATGCTTTTGTCAGGAAAACCAGCTATATTTGGTTATATGCCATATTACTAGGGAAGATATATACACATACATATTTGGAGCAATATATATATATATATATATATATATATATATATACACATATTGCCCCAAATTGATCTTTTATGCCCATTTTGGTTAAAAATTAAAAGCTGTTCTAGGAATCTTCTCATTGACCTAGATCACTATTAAGGAATCAAAATCCCCTTATGCATTGTGATTACTAATGCTATTTGCAAATGCCCATGATGGTACAGAAGTGGTCAGTTAAGGAAGAATGTATCAGATGAGAGTAGTCCTGGCTGAGTTTAACCTAGAATACTCTGGACTCACCAGAAGCTCAACAGAATGCTGGAATTAGCAGAACATGATTTGGTGAAATACTGTACAAGGTTTCACTCTCTCTTTGACCAAATTTAATGGTATAAATAAGCAAATGGCATGCCAAGTAACAAATATGAATAACAGAACAAACACTTCCAGACAAATATAACTGTTCCTATTAAAAAGAAACTAATACCAATAACGTTATTCTCAAAAATTCCTCTAGGTTTTGAAGAGAAATACAGACTAAATACAAAGTCTAACATCACTTAGATTATCTTCTATGAGGTTATAAACTATGGTTTTAAATTTGTCTGTACTTTGTAATATTACGTCCAGTTTCTAAACTGCAATGCTTCAGTATGAATTTTTAAAAAAATTCAGAAAAAGAAATGGTGTCAGAACAGTAAAAATAGTAACAATAATGGTAAGAGCTATATTTACTAAATGCCTATTACATTTTTGTGTTTAATTATTTAATTTTTGAGAAGCCTCAGTACTGTTTTCCATAGTGGTTGCACCAATTTCCATTCCCATCAACAGTGCACAAGGGCTCCCTTCTATCCACATCCTCTCCAATACTTACTGTCTTCTTGATAATAGCCATTCTAACAGGTGTGAGGTGATATCTCATTGCAGTTTTGATTTGAATTTCCCTCATGATTAGTTATGTTAACCATCTTCTCATGTTCCTGTTGGCCATCTGTGTGTCTTCTTTGGAAAAATGTCTATTTAGATTCTCTGCCCATTTTTCAGTAAGATTTTTTGTTGTTATTGAGTTGTATGAATTTTTTTAATGTTTTGGATGTTAACCCCTTATCAGAGGCATAATTTGCAAATATAGTCTCCCATTCAATAGGTTGCTTTTGCATTTTGTTGATGGTTTCCTTTGCTGTGCAGAAGCTTTTTTAGTTTGATTATAATGTTCCACTACTGGGTATTTATCCAAAGAAAATGAAAACACTAATTTGAAAAGTTATGTCACTACGTTTGTTGCAGCATTATTTACAATAGCCAAGGTCTGTAAACAACTTAAGTATCTATCGATGGATGAATGGACAAAGATGTGGTATATATACAATGGAACACTACGCAGCCATACAAAAGAATGAAATCTTGCCATTTGCAACAATGGATGTACCTTGAGAGTATTACACCAAGTGAAATAAGCCAGAGAAAGACAAATAATATATGATTTCACTTACATGTCATAGATACAGAGAACAGATTAGTGGTTGCCAGTTGGGAGGTAGGTTGGGAGGTGGGCAAAATGGGTGAAGGGGGTCAAGAGGTATAGACTTCCAGTTTATAAAATAAATAAGTCATGGTAATATGATTTCTAGCATGGTGACTAAAGTCAATATTACATTGCATATTTGAAAGCTGCTAACAGAATAAATCTTGAAAAGTTCTTACCACAAGATAAAAAAATTTGTGACTTTGTATGGTGACAGATGGTAACTACTAGACTTATTGTGATCATTTCTCAGTATATACAAATATCAAATAATTATGTTGTACACCTGAAATAATATGATGTTATGTCAATTCTACCTCAATAAAAAAGTACTTACCATATATATCAATTTCACAAATTACTTTTTGATTCTCATAGTGATCTATGGAATTAGATATTTGACATTATTATTATTATCCCCATTTTACAAACAGAAAAACAAAAACCTAGAGAGTAATGAGTCCACCTTGAGTTGCATAAATAATAAATGACAGGATAAAAAATTAGGTATTCACTACCAAACAATGAAGTTTTAAACTGTTTGGGAGGCCCACTCATTGTTTTTACATGCTCTAAATGTGTATGAAACCCAGAAATGTCTCTAAGGAGCCTTCTGAAAAGAAATTATTGTGTCTAAACATCCTCACCTTTCATATGAGAAAACTGAGGCCCCAGGAATAATGTAACTTGTCCAGGACAGTGCTGGTCCTGTCATTTTTTTAATATGGAATTTTGCTGCTTGAAAATGCTTTAAAACCAGTGAACTTGGTAATTACATCTAAGGTCTCTTTCAGTTCTAAAATCTATGTTTCAACCTAGAAATAGAATTGTTCATTTACTCATCAAAAAGAAACAGTTCCACTACACCATGGTTGAATTAAACCACTTTCCAGCATAATTTTGACATAATCTTAATTTAAGAAAATTTTAAAATGGCCTTAATTCTAAAGGAAGAAAATTAAAGGGTCCCCTTCATCCTTTTTAATGACATTTATATTAGGAACAACTTACATCTTCTATGAGTGGTTTTCAGTGGATGGGACCAATTCATGGATCATGAAATCTATTTAAAGATTCATAAGCAGTATTGTCTAAAAATTGAAAGTATCCAGAATTGAAAAAAATCTGATAACTGTATTATAAATAGCAAAGGCTAAATATTGCTTCACAGAATCTATCTGCTTATGTAGCTGTGCCCTCAGTTAGGATAAAATATATTTTTTAGCTTGGGTCTCAATCAAAACAGCTGAAAGCCACATGCTAGACTCCCAAAGTATTTTCCACATGTAATATATCTGATATAAAAAAGGTATTTAATTACATCTTGATGATTGACATTTCTAGGATCTATACCTAAAATATTGCTTTCTGTAATTATAGTAAAATTACTGTCATGCTGAAGACCCAACTCTACTAAGATATGTAAAGAAATTCTAGGAAGGTAGCCTGATCAACAGTTTTCCCATGAAACATAAACATAAAACTATTTGGGAAGTGACAAACACAATTTTTTAAGGAAGTATCTGAAAGAAACCAGGGCTCCTTGAAGAAATGAAGGCTCCAGTCTGGGCAGAAAAATAAAAGATGAACGGGGAACATCCTACATCTGAAAGCAAAGAAGTTGTCAGAGATTAAGTTGTATCAAAAGGATGCAGCAGTGAGCTTAAAGGTTTCCTGCGGATTAAAGATGGGACAATTTGGCTTCAAAGAAAGTAATAACTATAAGAGATTGAAACACAAATATAGAAAAATTCAAGGGTTCAAATAAAACAAAACACTTGTCACTTCCATAATTGCTATGATATCAATTAATTATTCTAAAATGGGGTAAATAAAAGAATCAAATATTTTTTTCCTCTTTCCTACACAAATTTTTTATATTTATAATCAGAGAGTTCATGAAGGAAAGCTCTTTGACAGAATTCAAAGTTTTAAAAAAAGATGCAGAACAAATTTAGAAAGTCACCAAGTTAGTACCCCTAATGAAATAATGAGTGGTCAGCAGTGGCTGCTAAAACCACTAAGATATAAAATGGATAGGGAACTTATTAATGGATGGATCAGGCTGGCAACACCAGAACTCACTGATCAATTTTAGCATGACTAAAAGTGGGACAAGGCCTCCTCATGGAAACTAGTAGGGAGCACATGTAATCAATATGAAGTATTGTGAAGTATTTATTGACTTAGAAGAGAACCTCAATCTAGTCAGTCCTCTAGATCAAACTACCAGTTGTAGGAAAGATAGAAAAAGATGTTTAAAAATACCACAAAGATACAATCAGCTAAATTCAAAACATGGAAAATTCTACAAGATCTGGTTTCTTCAATAAATAATGCCAAGAAAAAAGTAGATTGCAAATCATTAAAGATTAAAAGAGAAAGACTCACTTAAATACAACATTGTAGGCCGTATTTAGATCCTGATTTGCACAAATTGTAAGAGGACTTTTTCAGAATTGGGACAATTTAAAGAGACTGGATATCAGATAGTAAGGACTTATTTTTTTATTTTGCTAGATGTGATAATGGTAATGTGGTTGTTAATAAAGAAATAAGATATTTTTTAAATCTATAAAAATAAAGCATGACATATACAATTAGTAGACTGATTTGTAGCAAATACTTTGACATATATATCTAGTCACTTCACAAGAAAAGCACTCATCTTTCTGGTAGACACTGGAATTTCAAATTACTAAAAACACATTGTTAACCAACTTCCTCCTTTCAAAAGAAGGTATGAAGGATAGCTCAGCTGGATAAATGTCAGACATCCAAGTTTTGCTTCTGCTTCAGAATGTTTTTTCCATTTAAAATGTGAACTACACACAATACTTTAAAATGTCACAAATATATAATTATACTATGTCACTATATGTATTGTATTAAAAACTTACGGAATAGCAGAACTGAAGGACAAATACGTTTCATGATCGTCTTGAAGCACTGAATTAATTTTCTTCCCTGTAGCTTTACTTATAGATGTCTTCAGTTTCTTAGCTAGTTTTTTTGGTGTGTTGATTATAGAAGATTCCTCTGTACAGCAGCTATATACCTCCACCTTTATCTGGAAGTCTGGCCCTGCTTCACTACTAAAAACAAGGGCATTCACAACATTAGAAATTCAACGCAGTAGAAAGTAAAATTATAACATCCTTTTATGTTTTTATAACATTAAAAATCACCATTCATAAAGTAGCTTTTTGTTAATATATGTAATATATGTTAATGAGACAGAATCTCCCTGTGTTTATTTACTATCCAAATGACCTGAGAGAGTTACTTCAACTTCCATAACTACCAGCTTCTAAAGTCCTGGGGAATCTAAACGGAATGTAACCAATATATACAGATAAATTACTTAAAGACAGAAGATAATACCCTGGTCATCTTGTTGACAATGTTATTTCTCTTTGTCATTCCTTAAACATAGATATTTTTAAGGTATTTACATTTTATGTGTGATTTCCTAGGATGGCCATCCCTCCAAAAGAAAAAGGTTTGAAAACAATGAAACAAAAGCTTTCTTTTGCTGAAACCTTTAGTTCTCATTTCTTTTTCATAAAAGTCACTTACTGTCCACTCCCCACTTGCCCTGGCCCCACCCAGGGCCCACCTTTGTATCTAGTAATTCCAAAATAGTATTTCACTAGTTCGTTATCTAGGGGAAAAAAAACAAACAAAAAACAATACAAAGAGATATGCTTCAAGGCATGAACTGCTTGAGGGCGAGTGCTATCTGGGTAATCTTTGTATTCTTAACCTAGTATAAGTTCTCAGTTTATATTTATTAAACCACCATGTAGAAACTACACAATTTTAGCAAATGCTAAGACTGGCTTTGCCCTTTTTGAGATATAATGAACTAGTCACCATGAAAGACTGTGGTGGTGTTACTAACAATAAAATATACTTAAAACAGCAAAAGAGGTCTGTCAGCAGTAGATGTTGCCTGTAGATGGAAGATCCATCAGCCTCAGATATTTTTAAAATGCAGCATAGACTTTTCAAGGTTTAAATGGCCAATCTATATTTTAGATAATCCAAGGAATAACCCCCAGATATTTTTATAGTTTATTTGGCAGCTTTTAAACATACAGTATTCTTGCTAATGACTTACAAACGTCAATATTTACAGAAAAACCAGAGATTCATAAATATTGAATACTTATTACAAACAGTCATAACAAAAAGCACATTTTTAAACATTCAGAACATTTGTCAGCAGTTATTTTTAGAATAATTTAAAATATTTACAGAAATTTAAAAAAATGATAAATCATGTGCTGTCTTTTCAAGTAATTTACATTGTTTTTTTCACTGAAAAAAAATGATTTTTGTCTTTGTGGTAAAAACAATAGCAAAATGATATGAAAAGAAGAGCCCATTAACAGGATGATTTTGTCAGGAAAATAAACACACTAGCAATAACTGATAATGTAAATAAATGTATCTAGATAACTAAGAAAGATTATTCTTTTAGTCTTAATTATGTAAGCATTTGATGATATTTTGGGAATCCTAAATAAATTCCTTTGGTTCAACAGAGCTTGTAAGAAGGCCTGCACTATTGTTAATAACTCAGAACAATGCATTTTATTTTTCCATTCTATACAATTATTTATGAGACACTGGACAGAAGCCACAAAATATGGTTTGCAATAGTTTTTTTAATGTTATGTGAGTGGCAAAACTAGTACTCTCGAATCTCAGTTGTACAGCTCCATAGCTAGAATGGCAAAAAATATGTATGTTGATTTTAATAGTTAAGTAACTTTTAATATGTGGATACAAAGATAGTTGTCTTAAAACCCTGAAATACAAATCACACACTGATTTAGACCAATAGAACATTTGAAAGAGGCCAGAAAAAAATTATGTTAGTTAAAATTATTTCTATGGCTACCTGAGGAGTTCTTTTTGGTTCTGTATTATGACCACGATAAAATGAGCCTGTAAAAAAGCAGGGGCAATAAAAACAGCCCTGAGGATCACCCAATTTTTTATGGTTTGGGAGTACATGAAATAAGTACACCATAAGAAAAAGAACATCTTGAAATTTTACTAAAGTGCTTTTCCTATGGTACATATTTCAAGACTATCTTATAAATAAAGTTGTATCATTTAAGGTTTCTGTAACTAAATTCTCCTCATAAAACATAAGGACCCATTTTATGCCCAAATTCACTCTGTATAAATAATACTATAATGAGATTCCATTGTATCCATTGCTTAGTTAATAATTAAACTATATAAATATTTATAAAAATAAAAATTTATCATATCCAATAAGCCTGACATTACTACTACCTAATTTCCATTTTATTTTACACTGGAAAATTTTAAATGCAGAAATGGGCTTCTTTTGAATAAAGTAATTTTCAAACTCACTTTAAATCTTAATGATCCTAATGCTTCAAAAATAAGCCAACCACTCAATAATTGTGCCTTCCCTTAAAGGTAGAATTTTAGATTATTTTCATTCTCTTAAAGTTAAAAAAATACTTACAATATAGTTACATTTTCAAAACATATATCTGTGATTGTTTTATCCACAATCACCATGTCAGTATCAAAAACTTCAGCTCCCATTTTGAATAAACAAAAAATGGCATAGCGCTGTGATCCTAGAAGAAAAACATTTTAAGCAATGTCCATGTGATAAATCATGCCTATATTATGTTAAAATCTACTTGAAAATGAAAAATGTTAGCTTAAATATTTGTTAATAGATTCTTATTTTCATACATTGTACACTGTAATCCTTTTTATAGTGTCTGTTCTGTCACTATATATCAATACCTTACTTAACTGGAACACAACAATTAAACCAGGGAGCATCAAAAATAAAGCTAAAAATATAGGCCTCTCGGCAGCCTGAAACAACACCAAAGTCATTATTATTCCTAGAAAACTCTCTAAACTGTAATTAATAGCAAATTTATTATATATATATATATACTATTTACCTCGTCATTTTGGTTTCCAAATCTATTTAGGAAAAAGAAATTCTCTGTTATAAGAGGTTAAGAGCAGGCCCGGTAACAACAGCAAAACATTTTCCACCAAGGGAGGAAACCACAGAAACAATAAAAAGTAGACATGTGAACACAAAAAAACATAGCTGCTGGGCCTTTTACTTGGTGATGTTTTTAAAAAGTATTAGGTGATTAAAGGACAAACTCCTCATTATTGAGAAAATGTAGCTCTTCAGAACCACTTATTCTCTATAGTAATCAGAAAGATCTACTTAATTCCCATATGTATTCCTTTGTAAAATAAATTATATTTCCTAATTGAATAACAATTGAAAAACAAATATACTGTGATTTTAGACTCTTCATATAAAACTAATTATGCTCAATATGATTCAGTTTTTAAAGTATGAGGAACAAAGCTATCAAAATAGACAAGAAGATAAAGGATTATCATCACTTCTGTTTTGCCTCTAAATCTAGAAATCATTTGAGGTTAATTTCCATGACCTAAGTAACACATGAATTTGTGAAGACTATATAAAACCATAAAATGTTCAAGGTGAAAAAAATCAGATCAAGCTAAAAATCTTTCCCTTCCTGTTCAATAATCCGAAGTAACAAAACAAGGTAGAAAAAAGTCTCCTAGTTCTGGTCAAATAACAGAAATGTTGTCTTTACCATTACTCCTTAAACATTTTCTTTTGTTCCACGCTTTCCCTCCCCACAACCCATTACTTACTATATTACACAGATTCCTATCAACTAAAAGTACATTAGATATTCACTATCTTATTTAGTATTAAGCAACTACAACATATTTATTCCAAAAAATCAGAAAAAACAGTTCAACAAGATTATGATTTATTCTGTCAAATGACATCAATTTATTTCACGGTAGAAGCAGCTTTTTCTCCTCTTTCTCCCAATAATTACAAATTTACTATATACACTAAAAAAACTGAATTACAAATTAAAATCATACATACGTTCTTTATTGCTGAAGTGATCGGAGTCTTTCCACATTAGTGGTATTCGAATATCTATAAAGAAGGGGAAAAAGAAATGACAAGTAATAATTTTGAGTAAACTTCATTTCTTAGAGTGAAATGGAGCTCTGAATTCCATGACTCTAACCACTGAAGCCAATAATATTTATTATTTAAATATTCTAACACAGGTGATATTTTTCTCTTACAAACAGCTTAGACCAGAAATAACAAATCTATTACCCTTATTTAAGAAATTTACTAAAAAAAATACCCACCAACTATTACTTAATAAATTAATTTATAAGTAAAGTCTGTAATAAGTTTATGCTATAACATTTTCATTTTGTGATTTATTTTTTGAAATAGGTGAATTATGGGGAACCAGTGTTGAATTCCTATTTTGGGTGAGCAGTAGCAGCAAGTGTAGTTACACGTATTGTTCTCTCATTCACACATTCTTCAAACTCTAAAGTAATTGTATTAATGATCTTTATCCCACAAATTAATCTAGAGCTTTGACACAGTCAAAATTTTTCCTTCTCAGTTTCCTCATTGTTTCCCTCTCTTTTAACACTAGGTTACTAGTAGTAACAATTTTCTTCTGTTATCTATATATTTTCAAATCAGAGGATCAAAAGGTGTGAACTACAGCATACAGCACAGTAGAGATCTCAATGGCAAAATGAAGTTAGTTTTAATTACTCAGAAGGTACAAAAACTCTCGAGTATAAATACCTCAAACCTTTGTGGAAAATTTCTCTGACACTTCCCTATCACACTTAGGAAGTTTATGTGCATATTTGTCATACCTATTAAATATGTCACTTTCAAAAATTACAAATCTTTATGAATATAAGCTGTTTGGCTACATTTATGTTGTGCTTACTTTTAGATGCTATGGTCCTTTGTCTACATTTTTGTTTAGAATTCTTTTTAAGATTCTTAATGCCTATTTCTAATACCCTTTCTAGAAAAACTTTATATTACTCATCTCTACCCTGCCCAACCAGGTAGGCATGTATGAATGCCCCTCCCACAGCTGCCTCAGCAGATATGATAAAAAAAAATTGAGCTTTCCACACATGTCGAGCTAAAAATTATATACATCTCATCCAACAATACTTCTTAAAATATATTTATCAATAGTCAGGTAACAGGATTTAATTGTTTAGACCTGCATTTTCTCGATTAACAAGAAAAATGAATAGACTTACTGGCTGGTTCAGTGAATCTGTTTGTATCCATGGCCCATTTTAATTTTTTTAACATTGTTTATGTATTGTACTTTTAAAAGTTAATTTTTTAATCTATGTTAGAATTTTTGGTATGTGAGGTAAAGATGCAAATATTCTTATAAAAACAATAGCTCAGCTCCATTTATATATCTACCAGTACTTCTCTTCCTTACTAATGCCATTTTTTATCACATATACCATTCTAAATGTCTATTCCTTGGCTACACGCTTTATGAATCTAATTAAATCATTTATAAATTATTTCTATCCTAATACCAATACCATACTATATACTATTGAACCTTTGTAATATACTTTATCATGTTAGAAATAGATCATTCCAAAAATACCTTATTCTCAATTGCTAATTTCTTTATATAACATAAAGTTTAGAAATATTTTGTCAAAATTCCCCTTCAAGATGTTCTATTAAAATTCTATTATCCAAATTAGTCTGGTAACAGATAACTTTATAATATTCTGTCTCTACATAGAGTAGCATCATACAGTTTCCCTTATATTTTTTATTAAGGTTATTCTTGGGGATATTTAATGTTTTTGGTTTTTGCTGTTTCACTGTTTAAAAAAAAGATCTTTTTTGCCACATTTTCTCACTAGTTATTCCTTTTTTGAGAGCAGTTACCACTTTTTGGTATATTTATCTTGAATCTAGCCACTTACTGAGTTCTTTATTAATTCAAATTGTGCTTCAGTAAATTCCCTTAGATTTTGTACATCTGCACTCTACTATCTTCAATTAGTATTCAGTTTGTCTATTTCTCTTCAGTAGTTTCTTCTTTCATTTTTACTATTTTAGATAGAATTTCTAAAACTGTGTTAAATTATATTGATATAATAGACATTGTTATTTTGTTCTTGCTTTTAATGGGATTGCTTTTACTGTTTTATAATTATGACTTGGTTGATGTCCTGTCAAAGAGCTTGCTTCCTGCTTGACCACAGTTGCTGACTCATTTCATTTCACAACTGTTCTTAACTCACAGCTGTTCTTGTTCTGTTAGGGTGATATTAACTATTTACACTATCTTGGTAGGAAAATAGACTTTGACTTCCTTTGCTGTATACCCACACCTTGTGGGTCAGTCTTGCCCTTTCCATGCCTACCTATAACAGATCCTTAAGAGGAGAAAATGGACATTCCTCATCTATTTCCCAGGTGGCCACGTACTGTTCAGATGGTAAAGGATATGTAACCTACACAGTACATTTCTTAATTCAGCTTCAAATAGCAGAAATTCCTTCCAGATTTCTACAAATAGTTGATTCAGTTTTTGTTTACGTATTCTTACCTTTTTTTTAAATGTCTTCATTGGTACTTTCACAGTAAACTGGAAGAATCACACATAATAGGATGGCTAATGTGATGCTATTGGGTCCTAGAAGTCTATCATTTTCAAAAGTGATTATGGTATTTTGTTAACTGATTTTGCTCTCATCATAGAATTTAGTAGTCAGTGAATAAACTGAGACAATTACCACAATGCAATTATTTGGTGTTAAGCAGAAATAGTCAGGATACACCTCAATTATTCTTTTTTCCTTTAAAAAAAATCTGGCCATGAGTGGTGAAGCTGAAAATGGAAAACCCAAGTAACTCCTCACAATCAAGGTAATCTCAGGAACATTATAAAACATTGCTGCAAATACATTTTGACCAAAACAAAAGTCACATTTTCATCCCAATATCCAAAGAAAATAGATTTATAAAGATGAACTAATTTTTAATTTTCTTTGTTTTTATTTTTTACAAATACACAGATAAGATATAATTAAGTCTAAGCAAAGATGAAAAGAAATACATCTGTATCCCATTTTCTGAGACTTTCAGTTCCTTAATTTAATTTAAAATTATCTTTTGGAAAGAAGGAACACATGCAGAAATAATTTCTACACTTGAGTATTTGTGGTCAGGAAAATAGTTTTTTCTCTTACTTTAGATGCTTTTACTTATACCTTCTTCTAAATGTACAGTTAATGTTAATTTCATGAGTTGCTGCAGTCAAATGATTATGCAATGACAATAGCTATTAACTCTATCATGCCATTTGGGTCTTCAATAGCAATTTAACATGTCTCATTTGTGTACTGAGTGGCACTACATCAGAAGCAAGAAAGAGAGGATTAGGTTTAAATATTTTTAGAAAATGCCCTTCAAAGATCTATATTTATTCACATTAAAATGTATTGAACATAGTAAACAGCTCTATGGAAAAGTACCATGGTTGACATCAAAAGGATACAAAGAGGTATAAAACATGTTTTATTCCAATCATATAATTGGAAAGATGAAAAAATGAATATAAATAACTACAAAACAAAAGATTTTTATATAGTTGTTATTTTTCTGAAAGAATTTTTTGCTGGGGGCAATTCTTCTAATTTAGGACAATTACATCCTATGTAAAATTCAGGTCTATCTTTCCTATATGAGGACTTTTGTTTATACATAAAGACATATCTAAAAACAGCTCCTTGGGTGAGAAGGCCTGAAATGCAGCAGCAGGCTCCCTGGAGTTAAGAGAAGGCTTTTGGTCAATGAAACAACCTAGTAACTACTCAAGGACTGATGGAGGTCTGTTGTTTTCAAATGTACGGATGAGATAACATTTGTGAAGATACATTACCTAACTAGCATACAGGAGTGAACCATGTGTTTACTTCAATCTGGCATCTCCAAGCCATTGTCTTCAGCTTCCTTAACACTTCAGAGAAACTGAGACAACACAGCGTAAGTGCCATCTAGTGGTGAAGGATCTCCTAACTGCACTAAGAATTCAGAGAAGGGAAACATCATTTCTAGCTGGAATAACAGGGAAGGCTTTATAGATGAGCAAACAAATCCTAAAGATAACACAGTTATTTCAAGAGCTAACTAGGTGTCAGAAGCATGGGGTGTGTTGATGGAACATGGAGAGAAATGTCTAGCTAAAACAGCCAGCTTATGTGTAATATAGGGGTAGTAGAAGATATGGCTAGAAAAGTAATTCAGGGTCAGAATGGTAACTGGGGAAAACTGGGTCATTATTCTAACAAAAATGAGGAACAACCATCCATCCAGTCAATATCCACTGAGCAATTACTATGTGCAAGCACTGTGTTAGCTTCTGGGCATATCATGGAGGACAAAATAAACATAGTTCCTACCCTCATGAAACTTACAGCCTAGATTAACATTGAAAGTATTATTAAAACTTTTAAGCAGAAAAGGAATAGAGAATCAAAGATTTGAGTTTGCAGTCCAGCTCAACCACTTACAGGAAGCCATTTAACCTCTAAGTCTAAAGAAAAAGAGAACTACCCTATGCATTTCACAAGACTGCACTGAGAAGAAAATTCATAATATATGTAATATATGAAACAGTTTTCTCACTGTTACAATTCTATAAAAATATGTAGCATGATGAAAACAATGTTATAAATGTTCTGATAGATGTATCCGAAATAAAACGAAGTAAGAGAATGTATGCAGGGAATTTAAAACTCCACCAACTCTAGGAAGTTACTTACAGAATTTATACAGTAATATAAAAATGATGCATTTGTACCATACCTGATACGGCAATCTTTCCCTTACATGCTGTTCGTTCTTTACTTTCAAAATTCACATCACTGTCAAAATGAAAAAAAAAAAATTCTCTAGTAATTGTTATAATCTTTCACACATGTCTAAATATTAAAATAAAACACATATCAATGAATAATAATGACTTCCAGTTAATATAAACTACTTGACTCAAATGTTACGATGTTTAGCCATCAGCTAGCTGGCTTTAAGAGGTATACAGAGGCATTCTCTGATTTTCCATGTAAGTTTTACATCGCCTTTTGATCATGTACTGGCTTACTCTACAATGAAAGCCTTTTGTGACCACTTACACATTTATAAACAAGATGTACAATATTTGTACAGGTCCCAGGAAGTGTACTATTTTGGATCACCATGTCATAAATTAGATTTCTAACTTACTAGATTATAGTTGCCTATAAAAGTTAACTCACTTCCCAACCATGAACTTGCTGCCAGGAGTACCTTATCCTTATAAAATCCAATAAATAGTAAAAAATTACTCTCTGCTATATATTTATATGAAGTATTATATTAATTTCCTTGAAATTCAAAAACACAAAGCATACACTAAAATAATACATTAAATGGCAGAGGAAGGGAGCGGCTCTGTAAAGAGAGTAAAATGTGGAGGAAAATATTATTATCACAATAGAAAAAAGGCAACAAAGGAAATTCTTTGAATATAAGACATTTCCAGATCTGACTTTAGAATATACTATTACCCATTAAAAAAATTTTCAAAATAGTTATTTCCTATTAGACCTACTATCTCTCATCCTTGAATATTTCCCTAATATCCTATAACCTGCATTTAGAGATTAATATGTCATTTCTAAAGCAGTATTTCCTTTTTGTCCTTTTTTTTTTTGGTCTCTATTTATTTTGGCTAGCTAATTAGCTGCTGGCTAATTTAATTAGGTGCTTCAAAAATGTGATAAGATAGAAACTTTTCATGTGAATACTGTTCGACTCTAAGAAGGCTTCCGGAGAAAGACTTGGTGAGAGTTTGAGGTGTATTTAATTTTCAGAAGAGTATGACACCATCTCATAGCCTTATTAAAAAGATTGCATAATACATCATTATCATGTATTCAAATTTGAAAAAAAAATCAGCTTACTTTTCCTACTTTCTTATGGATTAAGCAAATAAACATCACTATTATAAGTGAAATATATTCCAAATTAGCTAAAATAATATACTGATGTACTTAAGTTGGTAGGTATGTTTGGGACACTTATATGGCATTTATAGAATTGCACACTAGGTATAACTAAAGTAATGTAGTAAACTTCAAGCTATAAATTCCCAGGATCCTATCTAATTACATCAGTATTTAAGTTAAAAATAGGGAATTCACTATGAAAAATAAAAGCACTCAATGATTATTTTAAACTAATATTTTGTTTAATCATAAATTTAAAAAAAATCAAGTTCAGTATTTTATGCTTGTTTAATTTTTCATGTTGGAGAACATTAGCTTGCTTATTCATCATAAAATAAAAAATTCAATTATTGAATAGTCTTCTGTATTTTGGTGAAAATAATATAGTAAAAGACACTAGAAATTTTAAAAATCTTTATTTCTTCAAATTAGTACAAGAAATACAACATAAATATAGTTAGCTGACATTTTCTAAAAACACCTTCTATACGAGCAATACATATTATTAATTCTTAAAATACTTTTATCAGTGAAAAATAAAATTTTTATTAAAAAAATAAAAGCTCTAATATGGTGAGTAACTTGAGTATTAATAAATAGGTTACAGACATGCTGAAATTGAGATCCATTAGGTATTATTAATATATTGTATAAATTGGATTAAACTTGGTGGGCAAGTGAAAATCTGAAATACTAGAACCACCAAAAGCAAATTTGCTGAATATTTATCAAAAAAATTCTTCCTCTTCCAGACTATTCAACCATCTGGCAGAGCACAGCTTTCTTCCCTGTAATTAAAAATTACTTGCACAGGCATTTCCAGAACCAGCCAACAAACTTATTATATACAAATATTATCAAACTGTAAAATAAATATAATTAACCATACAATCTTAAAGAATCTTAAATAATTAAGTCTGTCTTTAAAAAATGAGATGAACTGACTGTTCAGCCTCATTTTCCTGAAGCTTGAACTATTTTCAACTCAAATAACTCCTGAAACACTTAAGGTGTTAAAATGTGATGTTTTTCTAATTATTTCAAAATTGACAATAAAAATTGTTAAACATTATCTGTTTAATAATGTGCTACTATAGCTAATAGTTTGCCACAGTTAAACACTTGTTGGAAAACCTGCAGAGTTAATGCCAATTCTAAATGCTACAATTAAAGAACCAGCCTGAGGTAAAGGCAAACAACCACAAAATTATATAAACAAAAGCACAGTTAAATAATAGCATACCATATTCTTATGAACCCAGATTTTAATATTATTTTGGTGAGACTGGTAAATGCTAATGTAAAAGATAGAGATAAAAATTCAAAAGATCGGTTTTTAACTTTATTACTTATATTTCTGCTTGTAGGTAAATAAAATGACCAACAGAGGGTGCCAAGAAGCCACTCTGTTGCTCAAAAGTCTGTATCAAAAATGATTGAGTAAATACAGATTATCCTATTTTATATTGCTCCATATGGGAATTTAAAATAGCATTTCTTGGCCAAAATTAATAAGCTATAATAAGATAAGATACAGCACAACGATGAAAGTATTTTTTATTTTCTTAATGAAGTACTAAGAATTCTAAATGAGATGTTATTATTTGAAAGCAGGTTATAAAATCCTTCATCTTTTATGCAAATAAGTGAAAACTAAAACAAGCAGAATGCTTAACATGGAATTTTAAACCATCCTAAAATTATGTGGTATAAAATTATAATAACTTCATAAGTATCTAAAATGGGGAAGATGAAATTTCTATTTTGATCTTGACATTACAAACTCTTTTCAACAGACACCAAACAATATAAAGCTTAAAAAATAAAATCAGTAATGTCTTTAATATACCATGTTTTATGGTAGAAATACAGGAGTACATAATCTTTCACTTGCAACCTACACTTATCTTTTTTTTTTTTAGGTTACATGACTCATTGCAAGCAATGAACTAGGCAACTGGAGTATAAGAAACTATTTTGTTATTTTGGCATTATTAAAATCACAATTATGTTGAATGAGACACAAAATTAGGTCCTATAAATGACTTTGATTGCATTATTTTTACAAAGCCAAATAAAGTATTTCAGTAGTTGACAGAGGAGATACATTGAAAGATTGGGGCAGGGGAGAATGTTACTCCTAAAGTGTAAGCTCTGTAAGCCTAGAAATTTTTAAATTTATTTTGTTCACTTAAAAAATCACCAGTGCTTGGTATATAGCTCCATACATTCTAAGGCCCTCAATAAATGTTTAGTGAATACTGAATGAAGTGAAATAGGATATGGTCATTTTGATAGAACAGGGAGTAGTTTTAGTAGATTCTGACTAAACTCTTAGGTTTGAATCTTACACATCAATAACTAGCTATGTCAATGAGTTGCTGTTAGCCTATTAACCTCAGCATCTTGAGGTTAAGCAGCTATAAAACGGGATAATGATCTACCTACCTCATAGCTACTAAATGAAATAATAGTGTTAATACATTCTATATCATTCTTAGAAATGTTACACAAATGCAAGGATTACTTTTTGAGTAGATTTTTGGACTCAATATTCAACTCAGAGCTTATTTGGAGGAGGCACTAAAACATTTACTAAACTGATCAGAGTATGACCTACAGTTCCTGTACCATAATGGTAGCCACCTAAATTGGAATCTCTTCAGGCATCCTACAAAAGCTTTCAGATCAACAAGGAAAGCAAATAAAATCACCTAGAGCCAACACCTGTTAGGCAGAAAAATAGGTATGAGTGGGATGGGAAGAGAATAAGGCTCATAAAGCCCACTTAAAAGGAACTCAAAGAGTTAACCAGTTAAAACTAGAGAGCCAGAGACTCACAGAGTTAATGAGTTAATCAGCTGAAGCTCTAAAGGCCAGGAGTCACTTGGAATATCTGGATATTCCCCAGATAAAGAAAAGTATCCCAGCGCAGCCCAGGTCTTCATTGTGTCAATTAGATCATGCCATTGTAAGATTTACTTTAGCCTGCTAAAAGGCCCAGCTTATTCTTTAACTTAACCTATATGCTATTTTTTTCTCTTCCTCAGCCCCTAATCAAGTAATTTGCAACCCAGGCAGGAGATAAGCATCATGATTAATTTTCCAAACAAGCCCAGATATAAACAGCATAGTAAAAACAGGAAATATTCCATCTTAAAGCTAAGATTGCATTTTAAAACCCAGGAAGTTAAGAAGTAAGATTCGTAACATTCTTTAGCAAACAGACAATAACTCAGTCCACCTTCGCGGCAGGGCAGGTGGTCTTGATTGATATGTTCCCAGAGGGAAGCTGCTAGGAGGAATCAGATCAGTAAATTTCTTGTGTTAAGTCAATTTTGCAGAATTACCTGGAGGATTGATGACAGAAGAGAAGAGACTTAACGTCTCTCATCGAAGATAAATATCTTGAGACCACTTATCAAGTCTACACCCCCTAGCCCTTTGTCACATTCCTGAAAAATCCTTAAAAGGGGGAAGCCCCATTCTTTCAGGGCACACCTCCTCTGAGCTCGCCCACACTTTTTCTCAACCTTTCGGGGCATGACTCTCTCTGAGGTTGCTCACACTTTCTCTCTTTAAATAAAACTTAAACCTTTCAGTGTCTCTTCTGTGAGGTAGCCCACACTCCCCTTTCTCAAAGTGTGTACCTTTTTGCCTTAAATAAAACTTTTTCTCAATCTTTCACGGTGCAACTCTCTCTGAGGTCGCCTGTACTTTTTCTCTAAGCACATAACTTTAAATAGAACTTTTACTCTGCTTCACTGCTGGGTCTCTTGCCCTTCAATTCTTTGTGTGGTAGGGACAAAAATGGAAGAAAATAAACAATGCCCCTTAACACACCTACAGCATAACTAGAAAGCACAGCCTACTACACACTTCAATTTACATGTAAGTGGGGACATTAGCAACTGAAACCATCAAATTCAGCTTCTGGAGGCTTTAACTCAAGTAAAGAGTCAGATATGCAGTGTAAAACACAAATAATGTCAACTTGTGATCTCCCCTAAAAGAAAAAAGAGAATAGATATAAGACGTGGGGAGTACTACAGCATTGGATCCTGGGGAATTGAAAGAAAGAGGCTCCAAAAGAATTCTGGTTCAGAAGTTGTTAGTCTTGTGAAGAAGTGACACACACAATGGGGAGGAGCCCTTTAAGTCTTGGCTATAAAAAGAAGACAATTGAATTTAGAAACACCAAGAAACAAAATCATTTCAAAGAATTAGAAAATCAACCAACTAACATCCCCAAAGGCACCATTTATTAAAGTAATGGCTCTTCACAGCTCTAAGAGAAAACACTCTTGAACTAAGAAACCAAGAAATCCCTTCTGTCTATCCCCAACCCTACCCCAACCCCTGTTACTTGGCTCAGGAAAATCCTACATCTTATATATTTCATTGGGGTTGGGGGAACAAACATCCATAGAAAACCACTATAAAATTCAAGTAGAAAGAGTCAAAATGCTTCAGCTAATAAAAAATACTTCACTAATCACACTCTAAAAAATATAAAGAAAAACTGTAACATGACACTCCAAAATGAATTAAATAGAGTTAAATAAACTATTGTAAATATGAAAAAAACTAGGAATATGAAATCTAAAACCTGAGACTAGTAAAGGACAAACAGGCAAATATGCAAAAAAAAAGAAAAAAAAAGAAAATGAGAGGAAGAAACAAGGAAAGAAATTGGCAAAAAATCATTTCTGAAATAAAGAGTAAAATATAAGGTGCCCTAGGACAAAGAGATAAACTTACAGTATATTAAGGGATAGAGTGGATGAGAATGAAAAGGAGCAAATGAACAAAAATGAAACAGAGTTTAAAAACATCACAGAGAACATGATAGACACAGAAGACAGGCAAAGAGGATCTAACTTATGCATAACTGGAGTACTTAAATGAGGCAAACAAAGTAATGAGAATTCATTCTTTATTCTGGAGGTTTTTACTTCAACTTTCTGAAAATAAAATAACTGAATCTACATGTTGGAAGGGTTCTTAGTGAGCCAAAATGCTCTACCATAGGCATTTTCCAGTAAAGTCAGATTTTAAGATAAAGAAAACATTTTCAGCCTCTAGGCAAAAATACCAAGTCATTTAGAAAGGAAGAAAATCAGTTACCTACAAAGAAGAAAAAAATAGACAAGATTTGTTGATAACAAGGCAACATTGGAACAAAGTTTTCAAGAAACTCAAGGAAAGAAAGTGTTGGCCAATGATTTTGTATACAGCGAAATTGTCCTTTAAGTACCTACACTAAACAAAAGTACTCTGAACATGCAAGAATGTAAAGAAAACTATACTCATGTTGAGAAATCTACTAGCTTGTCTCTTCCTCCAAACAAGAGATGATTTTGGAAAGTAAAAAAAAAAGGACAGGTAGTGAACATTATACATATTTAATTATAGATCAATGACTAAAACAAAGGTGAAGATACAAGTACAAAATTAGCATGTAAATATTATATATTCTGCAGAAGGAGAAATAATACAATCTAAAAAAAAGGTAGAAAAGTAGAGAAGCAATGGGAATGAAGAATAAATTTATTGATCTCCACATAGGTAGAAACAAAATGATTATCATTTAAAGCAGAAAAACAAAATAGTAGAAACCTAATAAGGAACAAAAAGAGCTAAAGTCATTATAATGTTATCAATATATAGTTTTTTAGTAAAAAGTTCCACTAACTACTATGACCAATAAAAATCTTCTTAATATTAAAAAAAAAAATTAAGAGCAAAGAAAATAGACCACATAGTAAAAGACAAACTATAATACATGAAAACTAACATAACATAGAAGAATATGACAAAGCTGGCACCAAATGCATCAGTAATATAAGTGTAAATAGGCTTAACACCCATAGTAAAAGTATTTTCAGATAGGCTCATAATGTAAACCCAAATTTGGGGTGAATAGAAAAACACACCTTCAACACAATGATTCATAAATGCTAAAATAAAGATGGGAGAAGATATACCAAACAAATGCAAACAATAGAGAGCAAGGGATATGATCTTGTTATCACTTAAATGAAGAATTCAGGTCCAAAAGCATTATGAGACAACAAAAGGGCACTTTATAATGCTAAAGTTGCAATTGACAATGAATATATAACAAGTACTAAAGTACCAAATGCTCCATAAAAAAGAAAGTACAGGATATGCAAGGATGACACAGCAAAACCTTAATAACAAAAATCCTAACCTTCTCTTTCAGCCCAAATCAGTTCAAGTGCTCAAAAAACAAACAAGATCTTAAAAAAATAATAACATAGATCATTTGAACATAGATATCAATCTTTGTACTCCGATAAAACGAAATGCAACTTCAAAAGCCCATGAAACAGTTACGAAAATTGGCCATATTAAGTCAGAAAGAAAATTTCAAAATATTCCAAAAAGTAGAAAAAATAAAAATTTACTTGATTAAAATGTAACAAAATGAATTCCTCTTTTGGTAATGTTAGAGTAGCTCATATTAGAGCAACTCTCCACAGAAAATATAAAATCTGAAAACTATATAAAAACAACTACCTAACGAGACTGGCAAGCAATCAAAAGTGGGAAGAAACTGGAGAAGAAACAATGCTAGAAGAATGGAATGGTGCCGTGTACATACCTACAATGGACTTCTGATCAATAAGGAGGAACAAATTGTACTGATACAAGCTAGTTACATGCTGAGTCTCAAAAGTATTATGCTGAAGGAAAAAATAGAGTACATACTGGAATTACATTTATATTAAGTTCAAGAACATAAAACCTATAGTGGAAAAAAATCAGAATAGTGTCTGTCTCTTGGCATGGGGATTAAGGCAGCTACTACTATTTGGGAATAGGAAAAAAAGAAACTCAACATATCCAAAAAGTATAATTTATTCAAGAAGTTGAGGAAAAAAAAGGCAAACCCAATCTGGACCAGCAACAAATGACTTTGTTTGTGAAACTGATAACATAACTATACAGAGAGAAATAGATTATTTCAGGTAACTTTTAAACATAGTTTCCTGACTGTCTAACTACAAGAATTTATGTCTATTTGTATGTATATAGGCATACACAACCACATATACTCTCATGCAAAAGAACTTTTTTTGAATTATATCATAAAAATAAGATAAATTAATGCATGAATAAAAGGATATAGGATAAAGCAAATAAAGTCAAAGTAATAATTAGAGAATCTGGGTGGTAGGTATATGGGTCCTCACTGTAAAATTTTTCCACTTTTCCATATGTTGGGAATTTTTCATAATCTGTCTTTTGAAAAAGAACTGCAAAGAAATCTTGAACTTGCCTCAGTGGGTTTACTGTCAGTGATCTGGGGTACTATAATTATGAAACTGTTTTACACAATCATAGTATAAAACAAATAAGGAAATATATTAGTCTTTACAAATTAAGATTTTCAGTATAAGAAAAAAGAGATACAAATATAAATAAAATAATTCAAGAAAACAAAAGCCTATAAATATCAATAAACCCAAAAGGGAGTGGCATGATATATTTAATGCAATGAAGCAGAAGGGCCTCAAACCAAGAATACTCTACCTGGCAAGATTATCATTTAAATTTGAAGGAGGGATTAAACAATTTTCAGATAAGAAAAAGCTGAGAGAATTTACCTCCCACAAACCACCTCTACCGTACATTTTGGAGGGACTGCTATAGATGGAAGTAGTCCTAAGACTAAATAAATGTCACCCAAGGGATAGACAAAGAGTACAGAATATGATTCATAACATACAAAGAACGGAGGAGGAACAAAAAGGAAAAAAAAAAGAATTTTTCGGTTGTGTTTGTAATAGCATACAAAGTGAGTTAAATTAGATTGTTACATAGTAAGGGAATTACCCTTTAACTTTTGGTAGCCACAAATCTAAAGCCTGCCATGGCAATAAGTACATACCTATCGATAATCACACTAAATGTAAATGGTCTGAATGCACCAATCAAAAGATGTAGAGTCACTGAATGGATAAAAAAACAAGACCCATCTATATGCTGCCTACAAGAGACTCATTTCAAACCCAAAGACATATACAGACTGAAAGTAAAGGGTGGAAAAAGATATTTTGTGCAACTAATAGGGAGAAAAAAGCAGGAGTTGCAGTACTTGTACCAGACAAAATAGACTTCAAAACAAAGAAAGTAACAAGAGATAAAGAAGGACATTACATAATGATAAAGGGGGTCAATCCAACAAGAGGATATAACTATTATAAATAAATATCTATGCACCCAACACAGGATCACCTACATATATGAAACAAATACTAACAGAATTAAAGGGGAAAATAGAATGTAATGCATTCATTTTGGGAGACTTCAACACACCACTCACTCCAAATGACAGATCAACCAGACAGAAAATAAATAAAGAGACAGAGGCACTGAATAACATATTAGAACAGATGGACATAACGGACATCTACAGAAAACTCCACCCAAAAGCAACAGGATACACATTCTTCTCAAGTGCACATGGAACATTTTCAAGAATAGATCATACACCAGGCTACAAAAAGAGCCTCAGTAAATTAAAAAAGACTGAAATTATACCAACCACCTTCTCAGATCACAAAGGTATGAAACCAGAAATAAATTACTCAAAGAAAATGAAAAAGCCCACAAACACATGTAAGCTTAATAACATGCTCCTAAATAATCAACGGATCAATGACCAAATAAAAACTGAGATCAAGCAATATATGGAGACAAATGGCAATAATTCAACACCGCAAAATCTGTGGGATGCAGCAAAGGCCGTCTTAAGAGGGAAATATATTACAATACAGGCCTACTTCAGGAAAGAAGAACAATCACAAATGAACAGTCTAAACTCACAATTAATGAACTTAGAAAAGGAAGAACAAATGAAGCCCAAAATCAGTCAAAGGAGGGACATAATAAAGAATAAAGCAGAAATAAATAAAATTGAGAAGAATAAAACAATAGAATCAATAAAAGCAGGAGCTGGTTCTTCGAGAAAATAAACAAATTAGATAACCCCTAGCCAGATTTATTAAGAAAAAGAGAGTCTACACACATAAACAGAATCAGAAATGAGAAAGGAAAATTCACTACAGACACCATAGAAATACAAAGAACTATGAGAAAATACTATGAAAAATTATATGCTAACAAACTGGATAACCTAGAAGAAATGGACAACTTTCTAGAAAAATACAAGCTACCAAGGCTGACCCAGGAAGAAACAGAAAACCTGAATAGACCAATTACCAGCAAAGAAATTGAATTGGTAATCAAAAAACTACCTAAGAACAAAACTCCTGCACCAGAGAGTTTCACTGCTGAATTTTATCAAACATTTAGTGGAAACCGAATACCCATCCTCCTTAAAGTTTTCCAAAAAGTAGAAGAGGAGGGAATACTCCCAAACTCATTCTACGAGGCCAACATTACTCTAATACCAAAACCAGGCAAAGAAACCACAAAAAAAGAAAACTACAGACCAATATCCCTGATGAATAGATGCAAAATACTAAACAAAATATTAGCAAACTGAATTCAAAAATACATCAAAAAGATCATCCATCATGATCAAGTGGGATTCATCCCAGGAATGCAAGGATGGTACAAAATTCGAAAATCCATCAACATCATCCACTACATCAACAAAAAGTCGAAGGACAAATACCACATGATCATCTCCATAGATGCTGAAAAAGCATTTGACAAAAGTAAACATCCATTCATGATAAATACTCTCAACAAAATGGGTATAGAGGACAAGTACCTCAACATAATAAAGGCCACATATGACAAACCCACAGCCAACATTATACTTAACAGCAAGAAGCTGAAAGCTTTTCCTTTAAGATCAGGAACAAAACAAGGATGCCCATTCTCCCCACTTCTATTCAGCATAGTACTGGAGGTCCTAGCCATGGCAATCAGACAACACAAAGAAATAAAAGTCATCCACATTGGTAAGGAAGAAGTTAAACTGTCCTTGTTTGCAGATGACATATTGTACATAAAAAAAACCTAAAGAATCCACTCAAAAACTGCTAGATCAAATATCTGAATTCAGTAAAGTGGCGAGATACAAAATTAATACACAGAAATCTGTTGCATTCCTATACACTAATGATGAACTAGCAGAAAAAGAAGTCAGGAAAACAATTCCATTCACAATTGCATCAAAAAGAATAAAATACCTAGGAATAAACCTAACCAAGGAAGTGAAAGACTTATACTCTGAAAACTACAAGACACTCATGAGAGAAATTAAAGAAGATACCAATAAATGGAAACACATCCTGTGCTCATGGATAGGAAGAATACTGTCAAAAAGGGCATCCTGCCTAAAGCAATCTACAGATTCAATGCAATCCCTATCAAAATACCAACAGCATTCTTCAATGAACTAGAGCAAATATTTCTAAAATTCATATGGAACCACAAAAGACTCCGAATAGCCAAAGCAATCCTGAGAAGGAAGAATAAAGTGAGGGGAATTACACTCCCTGACTTCCAGCTCTACTACAAAGCCATAGTAATCAAGACAGTTTGGTACTGGTACAAGAACAGACCCATAGACCAATGGAACAGACTAGAGAGCCCAAATATAAACCCAAGCATATGTGGTCTATTAATATACCGTAAAGGAGCCATGGATATACAATGGGGAAATGACAGCCTCTTCAACAGCTGTTGTTGGCAAAACTGGACAGCTACATGTAAGAGAATGAATCTGGATTATTGTCTAACCACATATACAAAAGTAAACTCAAAATGGATCAAAGACCTGAATGTAACTCATGAAACCATAAAACTCTTAGGAAAAAACATAGGCAAAAAATCTCTTGGACATAAATATGAGCAACTTCTTCATGAACATATCTTCCTGGGCAAGGGAAACAAAAGCAAAAATGAACAAGTGGGACTATATCAAACTGAAAAGCTTATGTACAGCAAAGGACACCATCAATAGAACAAAAAGACATTCTACAGTATGGGAAAATATATTCATAAATGACATATCTGATAAAGGGTTGACATCCAAATTATATAAAGAACTCACGCACCTCAACAAACAAAAAGCAAAGAAGCCAATTAAAAATGGGCAGAGGAGCTGAACAGACACTTCTCCAAAGGAGAAATTCAGATGGCCAACAGGCACATGAAAAGACGCTCCACACCGCTAATCATCAGAGAGATGCAAATTAAAACCACAAGGAGATATCACCTCACACCAGTTAGGATGGCCAACTTCCAAAAGACAAACAACAAAAAATGTTGGCGAGGATGTGGAGAAAGGGGAACCCTCCTATACTGCTGGTGGGAATGTAAATTAGTTCAACCATTGTGGAAACCAGTATGGAGGTCCCTCAAAAAACTAAAAATAGAAATACCATTTGACCCAGGAATTCCACTCCTAGGAATATACCCTAAGAATGCAGCAGCCCAGTTTGAAAAAGACAGATGCACCCCTATGTTTATCGCAGCACTATTTACAATAGCCAAGAAATGGAAGCAACCTAAGTGTCCATCAGTAGATGAATGGATAAAGAAGATGTGGTACATATACAGAATGGAGTATTATTCTGCCATAAGAAGAAAACAAATCCTACCATTTGCAACAACATGGATGGAGCTAGAGGGTATTATGCTCAGTGAAATAAGCCAGGTAGAGAAAAACAAGTACCAAATGATTTCACTCATCTGTGGAGCATAAGAACAAAGCAAAAACTGAAGGAACAAAACAGCAGCAAACTCACAGAACCCAAGAATGGACTAAAAGTTACCAAAGGGAAAGGGATTCAGGAGGATGGGTGGGAAGGGAGGGACAAGGGGAAAAAGGGGAATTATGATTAGCACACATAATATAGGGGGGGCGTGCAGGGGGAAGGCATTATAGTACAGAGAAGACAAGAAGTGATTCTACAGCATCTTACTACGCTGATAGACAGTGACTATAATTGGGTATGTGGTTGGGACTTGAAAATAGGGGGAGTCTAGTAACCATAATATTGTTCATGTTATTGTACATTAAAATAGCAAAAAAAAAAAGTGAATCAAGTAGAGAATAATAAATGACAATTGAGGCCAAATAAAAGACAGTAAGAACCTAAGAACATGGAAGAAAGTGACAAAAAGAAAAATGCATAACTGGAATAAAATTAACTATCATTAAAGCCCTATTTGCTCACCGTATACAAGGAAGGGAGAATGGGACAAAGCATTATTTATGAAGCATATGCTAAATTGTTCTTAAGTACATACACAGCACTGTTAGGTGTTCTGGGGGGATACAAAGGAGAAAGAGAAAAGAATCAACACTAGTTGCGTTGCCTCCAAGTTCCAAACACTAAATCCTCACAATAACCCTATAAAGTGTGTGGTAACATCATCTCTAATTTCACTGTTTCAAATAGGTCAAGAAGTCATTGTCCCTGCCTCCAAAAGTTCATAATTTAATTGAAAACATATGTTTATAAATAGCTACATTAGAATATACTGTATTACAGTAAGATATTCATGGTTCAGATGCTACTAGAACTAAGAGGGGGAAATGATTTTTTGAGTCCTTACAATGAGCATAAAGGAAGAAATGACCTTTTCTGAATAGACTCACCCAGGAAAGTTTGATGATGCAGGTAGCAGGGTGCAGAACAAAAGAGGTCATGTTCAGTGGACATGGAATATAAGGCACTTCAGTATAAGCAAAGGCACTGGAGATATGAAAATTCAAGAATTGTTTTGGGGATACAGATGAACTATTTGAAATAAATTTGTAAAGTAAAAGTTTGAGAAATAAGACTATGAAAGTAGTTTGAGATAAGAGCACAAGGATCCTGGAATGCAATGTGTATCTAAGGAACTTCAGTAAATGGAAACCATTAGCTCTTCTTTAAGGAATGGACTCTTTTTAAATAAGTTTTTACGTAGATAAAGCTGGTTATAAGATGCAAGAAAAAGATAGGGAGATATTCTTGTTTACCAATCAAAATACTAGCAAACTGACAGACTGCTGTAACCAAACAATCCTGTCCTCTAATCTGAGGCGTGTGTTCCATCCCTTACCTTCTAACCATCTGCTGTCTACTCAACCTAGAAAGCTTTCTAGATAATCCCTTTTTGACTCATCCTGACTCTATTGTGAATTGTATACAAACCTGGGTATCTTTTGCATATTTAGGCATAAAAAATATGTAGTATACCTGAAGGTGTTTCATAACTACACACAATTTAGGGTAACAAAGCTCTTGTTATATTACTAGAACATTATGGTAATGGAACATTTAACCCGTTACCAATATTCTCAGATATGTGGCTTTAAAAAAAGGAACAAATGATATGACTCTATCATTGATTTCTCAACTGGTGTTCCTAATCTAAACCACAGAATGACTCCTTTCTCAATTCTCTCAAGAATGGTAAAAACTAGCATTATTGTAGACACACAGAGGTTAAGCCATTGTATACAACACAGGTCTGCAGGTGTTATGGCTTAATTCTTTTCTAGAACCCCAATTTAAAAAGGCTGTAAAATTAAGTGAAACTATTTACCTACTTAATTAAATTCATAATAAATTGGAAATATTTTCAGAATGATTGTTTCTGTATAAAGAGCACTTGAGTGAAGGTCAATCAATCAGAAAAAAACAAAACTCATGCACTAGTTTTGATATTTCTCTCACCAAAAGCTACTTACTCAAACACTTCTATGTCCCTCCTTCTTAAATGCTTTCCCTAAAGGTTATTTCAATTATTTTGTTTCACTCTCCTTTTCAATATTCTACTGCCATATGACCTTCCCAATACCCATTTCGTCATGCCACTTTCTTGATGAAAATAATGTACTAAAAAATAGACAAACAATGAAATAAATGTAAAGCCCTATAATAACTCACCAGGGCAGCTTGGGGTAGTACAAAATATATGGGTTTTTGGGGGCAGAACGGGAGGGGTACTCAGACTTTTAAGTCATCAGGGTTTACATCTAAGCTACATAGTCACTGTATGTAGATAAACAGTTATCTAATATTTCTAAGTCCTAGTTTATAAGTCCTTAATAGAAGTTTATACCTCTGAGTTTATTTGTGAACACAATAGCACAATATCTAGCACCTAGAAAGGCTGTCAGTTAGTAACAACTAACTTGCTAGCATCCTAAACCTTCTTGAATCTTGCTACTCCCTTCCTTTTCAATTTTGGTTTAATCTTCAGCCTCAAATCTCTTCACTGCTCTTGAATAACTCATGTTCATCTTTCACCCTAAGCTTTTATTTTGCTATTTTCCTTTCTTGGAATGCTGCTTTCTTCCAATTCACCTAACCAAACTCTATCCATCCTTCATGATCTAGAAGATTCAGACCCAATTCTTCCATTACATTTTCAATTCTACCATTTCATACTGATTTGATTAGAATCAAATTTTTTGATACTGTTAATTTATTGATATTTTATCATAAAATTTTGTAGAAAGTGGACTAGTGATAGGCAGTAGACTCGTTAAAAAGCTACTTTAACTCTGGTAGCAATGTAAAAACAGAACATTTTTCTACCTTTAAGACTATCAAAACCAAATTAAGGGACAGACTCCTGAGTCTAAAGGTAAAATATTTGACTGCTGATATTCATACTTCTCATATTTTGACAAATTCTGTTCTTTGAATTTGGATATACTACCACAGCACTTAATAAATGTTCTACAAGTAGTAGATATTTGGTAAATATTTAATTGACTAAATGACATAATTTATATTACTTTCTTCAAGGAACTAAAAAAACTATCCTAAGACTATCATTAATCTTTAGATCATTTTTATGTAATAAGAAGGCAAGAACTATAATTTCCAGTTTTATCTGATCATTGACCTCAGATTATATCTGCACATAAAATGAAGTTTAAACCAAAGAATTAACACAGAATATTCAGATTTTTTAAAAGAAATACTTCAATAATTAAGGGAGATAATGGTTTTATATGAAGGACAAACAAACCATGATGTATATAGCATCAAAGCCATTTTCATCTATCAAAGATAATTCACTAAAGAAACTGAAAATCATATACATTTTCAGTTGAGAGTCCCAATATTTTTTCCTATCTTTGTTATATCAATCCAACACAGATTAAGTTTATTTAACATTTTTATAAATCAGCAACTTCAGAAAAGTCGTACTGCCAAATTAAGAAAATGGCCAATTTCCAATTCATTATAAATATTTAAAGAATGACAATATGGAGGGTAGATATGATTCCCAAAGGAATATTCCATATAACTGTGAGAGATATGAATTTATTTAGCCTGACACTTTACATACACCTGTTTCTCAGACTGCTCCACTGAAACAGCCCCCCTTGACAAAATATCCTTACAAGGGCTGGGGAGAAGGAACATATATCCCCATGAATAGCATAACCCCAAATTATGACACAATTTTAAATTTCCCATGCTTTATCTTAAAAACTCATGCTACAAGCTGCGCCATATTGACTCTATGGCTTTACATATTTTCTGACACATAATCATATACTCTCAGTGACACATGTGACCTAGTTTGAGAAGCACTGACTTAAACCAATATATGTCTATCTGAAAAATATTTTCTTGGATTATGATACCAGAATATTTCATTTTATAACATGAGGAATAAATAATAATGAAAATTATTTGACATTTGCTAAGTACTTATTTTGTAAAAGGTATTACATTAGGTTTTTAATATAAAAATTCTTAATAAAATTGTATATAATCTTAATTTTCAAAATGTAAATATTATCATGCCAACTATAAAGAAGGAACTGAGGCACAGGGGATTAAACAGTTCTCCCTAGGCAATATAGCTAATAAATATTAGCCACTTATACACAAGTCTTTATTATATCACAATCTTATCAATATTTTATTTTTACAGAAATCTCTTTTTGACCTGTTTTTTACCTTATTTTCAAGAGTTTAATGAAGGTGCAATGTGAACAGTCCAATGGGCACTAATGTCTATAAAGAAACTTCACTAGCACTAGAGCTTTAAAAGTGATCAACAGTGGGGTATGTAAGATCATTTATATTAAAAAAGAAACCAACATCTAGCCACCAAATTTAGTCAATTCTTAGGTCTAAATAAGACTTAGCATTGTAAACAGGATAGGATGAAAATTTCATACACAAATCCTATACCTAATCCAAAAGGGCAGTGTGAGTGACAGAGAACAAGGACTAGAAGCTACTTACAAATCCTAAGTAACCTCTCATTAGCTTCTGTCACTAGCTAGTTACATGTCTGAGCAAGTCACTTCCTGTCTTATACTTATTCACTATATGAAGGGTATAAGGTTTTACACATTTTTAATTTTGCCACCCACTCATTTCAATTTCTGTACCTAAGTTTCCATTACTTTCAGCTAGTACCTCTTTATTAGAATATTTTCAAGCAATTAAAAAATTTACATTTCTATATACTCATCTATCATTCTTGGTCCTGAATATATTCCCTCAGTTCTTCCTTCTTAACCATCTCATTTTATAAATCTGTAAGTATGGAACACAATACAACTGCTCAGTGAAAACTGCCACCTTAATAGTACATTTACCCTGAGCTCTACTGTCAAAACGTTTATGATATCAGAGGCTACTTCAAGGTATTTATTTTTTAAAAGCTTTGATGATTTGATATTTGACCATATGATTTAATTATATCATGTTTTTAATCCAAACATTTTAATTCAAATATTTAATTACATTAAAAGTCATAGATAAAACATGCTACTAACCATCTTCCAGTCTGATTTGCAACCTGCTCTTTCAATTTCTGTAGCTCCAATGTATAAGCCACTATTCGAGCATTGCATACCATGAGATTCTTTACTGCATGCAAAATCTGATCTTTCTGAGTGCTCAGGGAAAGGAGTTTCCATATTCCTTCTCGCATTCGAATTTCTAGATCTATTTTTTCTTGAATGTTGTAGTCCTTAAAAAAAAGGAGAAAAGTATTTTTAGAAGATTGAATATGCAAAATTGTAACATTTCTTTTTACTCCTAAAGATGTAAAATGTTCTAGATATCATTATAATTTCATAACATATTGGGAAAGTAACAGTTCTGATGTATGACAATATAAAAAATATAGCTATTTTAAAATGTTCTTTTCAAAACCTTAATTTCTTGCCCTTTTAAGAAGTCTTTATAACCTAGCAGATAAACAGAACATAAACAAAGGTGAGACACATTCATATTCTTACCTTAATGGTCAAAGGTTGAACAGCATCTCTCAAATATTCCTGTCCTCTGAGAACCTGAGAATTGTGACGTTATTTGGATATAGAGTTTTGCAGGTGTAATTAGCTAGGATAAGGTCATACTGCATTTGTGTGGGCCCTACATCCAATAACTGGTACCATTATAAGAAAGCCATGTTAAGACTTGCAGACACACACGAGAGAACTCCACATGAAGACAGAAGCAAGGATCAGAGCAATGGTCTACAAGGCCAGCAAACACCAAGGATCGCCACCACCAGAAACAGGAAAGGCAAGGAAAGATTCTTCTCTAGAGCCTTCAACAGGAGCCTGGTCCTGCAGACACTGTGATTTCAGACTATTCAGAATATTACATATTATTCAGATGTATTCTGATAATATTCAGAATATTACATATTATCAGCTGTATTGTGGGGTGACAAGATGTGGTTTGCGACACTAATTTCACCAAGGAAAAAGTTTCTAAAAAAGCAAAAGCTGAATAAAGGATTTAAGGTTTAGCAGCAGGTAGGTAACAGGCTATTGTCATGGTAAGCACAGTAAACAAACCTCAGAAACACACTAAGCACTGTGATTAAAATATGTCAGAAGCTTTAGCTACTGGAACAGAGACTTAGAATATATTTTTGGGTTATCTTTATTTTAGTTTTAAGAGTCACCATAAAACTACTAAGTTAGACAGAGGGGCGGAAGATGGCGGCGTGAGTAGAGCAGCGGAAATCTCCTCCCAAAACCACATATATCTATGAAAATATAACAAAGACAACCCTTCCTAGAATAAAGACCAGAGGACACAGGACAACATCCAGACCACATCCGCACCTGAGAGAACCCAGCGCCTCGCGAAGGGGGTAAGATACAAGCCCCGGCCTGGCAGGAGCCGAGCGCCCATCCCCCCAGCTCCCAGCGGGAGAAGAGGAGTCGGAGCGAGAGGGAGACGGAGCCCAGGGCTGCCGAGCACCCAGCCCCAGCCATCCGGGCCAGAGTGCAGGGCGCTCGATACTAGGAAAACAGGGCAGCAAGAACAGTGAGCAGGCACTGGAGGCTGGGCGACAGAGGACATAAGAAAAGCGCGTGACCATTTTTTTCTTTTTTGCTTTTTTGCTGTTTTGTTTTGGCGAGCGCTTTTTGGAAGTCTTAAAGGGATAGGGACCCCAATACTAGGGAAACAGGGCAGAAAGACCGGTGAGCAGAGGCCTGAGGCTGGCACCGGAGAATAAAGAAAAACGAATGACCACCTTTTTTTTTTTTTTTTTTTTAATTACAAACTTTTTTTTTTTTTTAATTTAAAAATTTTTTTTTCTTTTTTTTTTTGGTGGTCGTTGTTTTGTTTTGGCAGGTGCTTTTTGGAAGTCTTAAAGGGGCAGGGTGGGTCACTTAATCCAGAGGTAGGGAATCCGGGATCTCTGGGCACCCTAACCCCTGGGCTGCAGGGAGCAGGGAGGCCCCTTACGGAGATAAATAGCCTCCCAGCCGCTCCTGCTCCAACGCGACTCCACCATTTTGGAGTAGCTGCCCGAGCCAGGCCACGCCCACAGCAACAGCGGAGATTAACCCCATAGCAGCCGGGCAGGAAGCAGAAACCCTGTCTGCGCGCAGCTGCGCAGCACAAGCCACTAGAGGCCGCTGTTCTCCCAGGAGAGGAGGGCCACAAACCAACAAGAAAGGAAGTCCTTCCAGCCGTCACTCGTCCCAGTTCTGCAGACTATTCCTATCACCATGAAAAGGCAAAGCTACAGGCAGACAAAGATCACAGAGACAACACCAGAGAAGGAGACAGACCTAACCAGTCTTCCTGAAAAATAATTCAAAATAAGAATCATAAGCATGCTGACAGAGATGCAGAGAAATACGCAAGAGAAATGGGATGAAGTCCGGAAGGAGATCACAGATGCCAGAAAGGAGATCGCAGAAATGAAACAAACTCTGGAAGGGTTTATAAGCAGAATGGATAGAATGCAAGAGGCCATTGATGGAATTGAAATCAGAGAACAGGAACGCATAGAAGCTGACAGAGAGAGAGACAAAAGGATCTCCAGGAATGAAACAATATTAAGAGAATTGTGTGACCAATCCAAAAGGAACAATATCCGTATTATAGGGGTCCCAGAAGAAGAAGAGAGAGGAAAAGAGATGGAAAGTATCTTAGAAGAAATAATTGCTGAAAACTTCCCCACACTGGGGGAGGAAGTAATCGAACAGACCACGGAAATACACAGAACCCCCAACAGAAAGGATCCAAGAAGGGCAACACCAAGACACATAATAATTAAAATGGCAAAGATCAAGGACAAGGAAAGAGTGTTAAAGGCAGCTAGAGAGAAAAAGGTCACCTATAAAGGGAAACCCATCAGGCTAACGTCAGATTTCTCAACAGAAACCCTACAGGCCAGAAGAGAATGGCATGATATATTTAATACAATGAAACAGAAGGGCCTTGAACCAAGGATACTGTATCCAGCACGACTATCATTCAAATATAACGGTGGGATTAAACAATTCCCAGACAAACAAAAGCTGAGGGAATTTGCTTTCCACAAACCACCTCTACAGAACATCTTACACAGACTGCTCTAGATGGGAGCACTCCTAGAAAGAGCACAGCACAAAACACCCAACATATGAAGAATCGAGGAGGAGGAACAAGAAGGGAGAGAAGAAAAGAATCTCCAGACAGTGTATATAACAGCTCAATAAGCGAGCTAAGTTAGGCAGTAAGATACTAAAGAGGCTAACCTTGAACCTTTGGTAACCACGAATTTAAAGCCTGCAATGGCAATAAGTACATATCTTTCAATAGTCACCCTAAATGTTAATGGGTTGAATGCACCAATCAAAAGACACAGAGTAACAGAATGGATAAAAAAGCAAGACCCATCTATATGCTGCTTACAAGAAACTCACCTCAAACCCAAAGACATGTACAGACTAAAAGTCAAGGGATGGAAAAACATATTTCAAGCAAACAACAGTGAGAAGAAAGCAGGGGTTGCAGTACTAATATCAGACAAAATAGACTTCAAAACAAAGAAAGTAACAAGAGATAAAGAAGGACACTACATAATGATAAAGGGCTCAGTCAAACAAGAGGATATAACCATTCTAAATATATATGCACCCAACACAGGAGCACCAGCATATGTGAAACAAATACTAACAGAACTAAAGGGGGATATAGACTGCAATGCATTCATTCTAGGAGACTTCAACACACCACTCACCCCAAAGGATAGATCCACTGGGCAGAAAATAAGTAAGGACACGGAAGCACTGAACAACACAGTAGAGCAGATGGACCTAATAGACATCTATAGAACTCTACATCCAAAAGCAGCGGGATATACATTATTCTCAAGTGCACATGGAACATTCTCCAGAATAGACCACATACTAGGCCACAAAAAGAGCCTCAGAAAATTCCAAAAGATTGAAATCCTACCAACCAACTTTTCAGACCACAAAGGCATAAAACTAGAAATAAACTGTACAAAGAAAGAAAAGAGGCTCACAAACACATGGAGGCTTAACAACACGCTCCTAAATAATCAATGGATCAATCACCAAATCAAAATGGAGATCCAGCAATATATGGAAACAAATGACAACAACAACACTAAGCCCCAACTTCTGTGGGACACAGCAAAAGCAGTCTTAAGAGGAAAGAATATAGCAATCCAAGCATATTTAAAAAAGGAAGAGCAATCCCAAGTGAATGGTCTAATGTCACAATTATCGAAATTGGAAAAAGAAGAACAGATGAGGCCTAAGGTCAGCAGAAGGAGGGACATAATAAAGATCAGAGAAGAAATAAATAAAATTGAGAAGACTAAAACAATAGCAAAAATCAATGAAACCAAGAGCTGGTTCTTTGAGAAAATAAACAAAATAGATAAGCCTCTAGCCAGACTTATTAAGAAGAAAAGAGAGTCAACACAAATCAACAGTATCAGAAACGAGAAAGGAAAAATCACGACGGACCCCACGGAAATGCAAAGAATTATTGGAGAATACTATGAAAACCTATATGCTAACAAGCTGGGAAACCTAGGAGAAATGGACAACTTCCTAGAAAAATATAACCTTCCAAGATTGACCCAGGAAGAAACAGAAAATCTAAACAGACCAATTACCAGCAACAAAATTGAAGCGGTAATCAAAAAACTACCAAAGAACAAAACCCCCGGGCCAGATGAATTTACCTCGGAATTTTATCAGACATACAGGGAAGACATAATACCCATTCTTCTTAAAGTTGTCCAAAAAATAGAGGAGGAGGGGATACTCCCAAACTCATTCTATGAAGCTAACATCACCCTAATACCAAAACCAGGCAAAGACCCCACCAAAAAAGAAAACTACAGACCAATATCCCTGATGAACGTAGATGCAAAAATACTCAACAAAATATTAGCAAACCGAATTCAAAAATACATCAAAAGGATCATACACCATGACCAAGTGGGATTCATCCCAGGGATGCAAGGATGGTACAACATTCGAAAGTCCATCAACATCATCCACCACATCAACAAAAAGAAAGACAAAAACCACATGATCATCTCCAAAGATGCTGAAAAAACATTTGACAAAGTTCAACATCCATTCATGTTAAAAACTCTCAGCAAAATGGGAATAGAGGGCAAGTACCTCAACGTAATAAAGGCCATCTATGATAAACCCACAGCCAACATTATATTGAACAGCGAGAAGCTGAAAGCATTTCCTCTGAGATCGGGAACTAGACAGGGATGCCCACTCTCTCCACTGTTATTTAACATAGTACTGGAGGTCCTAGCCACGGCAATCAGACAAAACAAAGAAATACAAGGAATCCAGATTGGTAAAGAAGAAGTTAAACTGTCACTATTTGCAGATGACATGATACTGTACATAAAAAACCCTAAAGACTCCACCCCAAAACTACTAGAACTGATATCGGAATACAGCAAAGTTGCAGGATACAAAATCAACACACAGAAATCTGTGGCTTTCCTATATACTAACAATGAACCAACAGAAAGAGAAATCAGGAAAACAACTCCATTCACAATTGCATCAAAAAAAATAAAATACCTAGGAATAAACCTAACCAAAGAAGTGAAAGACTTATACTCTGAAAACTACAAGTCACTCTTAAGAGAAATTAAAGGGGACACTAACAGATGGAAACTCATCCCATGCTCGTGGCTAGGAAGAATTAATATCGTCAAAATGGCCATCCTGCCCAAAGCAATATACAGATTTGATGCAATCCCTATGAAACTACCAGCAACATTCGTCAATGAACTGGAACAAATAATTCAAAAATTCATATGGAAACACCAAAGACCCCGAATAGCCAAAGCAATCCTGAGAAAGAAGAATAAAGTAGGGGGGATCTCACTCCCCAACTTCAAGCTCTACTATAAAGCCATAGTAATCAAGACAATTTGGTACTGGCACAAGAGCAGAGCCACAGACCAATGGAACAGACTAGAGAATCCAGACATTAACCCAGACATATATGGTCAATTAATATTTGATAAAGGAGCCATGGACATACAATGGCGAAATGACAGTCTCTTCAACAGATGGTGCTGGCAAAACTGGACAGCTACATGTAGGAGAATGAAACTGGACCATTGTCTAACCCCATATACAAAAGTAAACTCAAAATGGATCAAAGACCTGAATGTAAGCCATGAAACCATTAAACTCTTGGAAGAAAACATAGGCAAAAACCTCTTAGACATAAACATGAGTGACCTCTTCTTGAACATATCTCCCCGGGCAAGGAAAACAACAGCAAAAATGAGTAAGTGGGACTATATTAAGCTGAAAAGCTTCTGTACAGCAAAAGACACCATCAATAGAACAAGAAGGATCCCTACAGTATGGGAGAATATATTTGAAAATGACACATCCGATAAAGGCTTGACGTCCAGAATATATAAGGAGCTCACACGTCTCAACAAACAAAAAACAAATAACCCAATTAAAAAATGGGCAGAGGAACTGAACAGACAGTTCTCCAAAAAAGAAATACAGATGGCCAACAGACACATGAGAAGATGCTCCACATCGCTAATTATCAGAGAAATGCAAATTAAAACTACAATGAGGTATCACCTCACACCAGTAAGGATGGCTGCCATCCAAAAGACAAACAACAACAAATGTTGGCGAGGCTGTGGAGAAAGGGCAACCCTCCTACACTGCTGGTGGGAATGTAAGTTAGTTCAACCATTGTGGAAAGCAGTATGGAGGTACATCAAAATGCTCAAAACAGACTTACCATTTGACCCAGGAATTCCACTCCTAGGAATTTACCCTAAGAACGCAGCAATCAAGTTTGAGAAAGACAGATGCACCCCTATGTTTATTGCAGCACTATTTACAATAGCCAAGAATTGGAAGCAACCTAAATGTCCATCAATAGATGAATGGATAAAGAAGATGTGGTACATATACACAATGGAATACTACTCAGCCATAAGAAAAGGGCAAATCCAATCATTTGCAGCAACATGGATGGAGCTGGAGGGTATTATGCTCAGTGAAACAAGCCAAGCGGAGAAAGAGAAATACCAAATGATTTCACTTTTCTGTGGAATATAAGAACAAAGGAAAAACTGAAGGAACAAAACAGCAGCAGAATCACAGAACTCAAGAATGGACTAACAGGTACCAAAGGGAAAGGGACTGGGGAGGATGGGTGGGTAGGAAGGGATAAGGGGGGTGAAGTAGGGGGGTATTAAGATTAACATGCATGGGGGGGTAGGAGAAAAGGGAGGGCTGTACAACACAGAGAAGGCAAGTAGTGATTCTACAACATTTTGCTATGCTGATGGACAGTGACTGTAAAGGGGTTTATAGGGGAGACCTGGTGTAGGGGAGAG